>NW_024412395.1:37211668-37225798 GCF_014898765.1 Herpailurus yagouaroundi | reverse complement strand
AAAAAAAGGAAACAGGAATAATCTTTGCTAATGTTGAATAATGATAATGTTAATCGTTGTCCACTGCAAAGAGTCTGGTCAGCTGAAACTTGTAAAGTGCTTCATTTTTCTTCACTTTTCACTATCATTGTTCACCATCAAGCTAAGAAAGAGTTAAGTAGCTAACAGATAATTTTTCATACATCCATATCTATTGCATATTTACCAGATGTCTAATCTTATAAGATCATACGAAGCAATTTGTGTTTTCTTAGTATGTCGATCATACTGTTCCACTGACAGTTTGGTTTAAAGAAAAAAAAAGAAAAATTTGGAGTTTATCACTGCTTCTCCAGCATCTAAGTTTCTACTTATTCTATTTTCCTAAGACATCTGACTAAAGTGTAGGTTTCTAAGCAATTTGTCCATCATTGTATAACTGATAGTTTTCAACTCACTCATGTTTTTTTCTAAACTCGATCTTACAATTGAATGAGTCTGTTTCCAAGGCATAGGACAAAGGGTACCAGGCATCATAGAAATGTCACAGAGAATTGCTTCCTCACTTGCTCTTACTGGATCATATCATACTCCATTAATGATTTGAAGGGAAAAACCAGCCTCTAACAGAGAACCCACATAGAAATTTCTACTTTTGAATTCCTAGAGGGGACAATCAATGTGAGCTATCTACTTTTAAGATACCAACATATTTTTATTTCTTACAGAAGTTTTAGCTGAAAGGTCACTATATCTCTAGCACATAAAAGAGAAAAAGGGAAAAAAAAAACAGGGAATCAAACTATTTTAAAGTGGCTTAAAAACAGGAAGCACAGGGTGCCTGGGTGGCTCAGTCAGTTAAGCATCTGACTATTGATTTCAGCTCAGGTCACTATCTTGGTGATCTTGCAGTTCACAGGATGGAGCCCCGCTTCAGGTAAAGCCCTCACAGCATGGAGTTTGCTTGGGATTCTCACTCCCTCTGTCCTGTCCCTCCCCTGCTCAAGCTCTCTCACTCTCTCTCCAAATACATAAACATTAAAACAAACAAACAAACAGGAGGCACATTACATTTAAAGAATATTGTTTAATAGGCATGAATGCAACAAGATTAGGTTTATGAATGACACTCAACTGGAAGAAAAGTCCTCTTTCATAAGTTTTTAATATAATTTTTTAATGTTTATTTATTTTTGAGAGAGAGAGAGAGAGAGACTGAGCGTGAGCTGAGTAGGAACAGAGTGACAGGGGGACACAGAATCTGAAGCAGGCTCCAGGCTCTGAGTTGTCAGCACAGAGGCCGACGCGGGGCTCGAACTCAGAGACTGCGAGATCGTGACCTGAGGTGAAGTTGGATACTTAACCATTTGAGCCACCCAGGCTCCCCTCTTTCATAATTTTTTTAAAGATCAAAATAATCTAATATGGTTTATTCTTGTCACACAGGGATGCCAGGAAATTCTAACTTAATCACGTATTGCATTCTAGGATGGGAGGTGGTAGGGTAAGGACCCTCAATGATCTCTAAGGTTTTACTAAAGTCCCAAGGAGGCATATTTTGTCCAGAAAACTTGAAGAACTTTGAGTTTAGTGAGAACTGGTCACTGTGAGGATGTTCTCAGACCACATTCATGTAGTTCATTTGAAGATGAACTGCCTTCTGCCTTGAGCAGTAGAATGTTTCACCTTATTTGCTAAAGCCATGAGCCTTGGTGTTCAGCTCTCAGTAGCTACACATCACTCCATCAAGTATCTGACCTTCCTCTGGGGCCCTGTAGGGTTCTGGGCTCAAGGTTGCGCCATTTCTAAGACCTACAGCTCTAAGCCCATTTCTGTTGAGAAATTACTCCATAGTGGGCTACTTGTCCTTTCAAATTACAATAACTTCTTCCTTCTCTTCTCTGAAATGATAAAATATGAAATAATATAAAAAATGAAATTGTAAAGCATTTAACGCATAGGAGGGCTGATGAAGAGTAGTATAAGGAAAGTTCAAACGTTCATAAAAACTAATGTTGTGTCCTACCACCCCACTGTACTTCCACTTTCCAGAATAGAAGTAGAAAACAGATTAGATTAATTTTTGCTTAATGGGTCCACGGCAGCAAAAACTCCTGTACATTAGTTTTTCTTTTTTCTTAAAACATACACCTTGTTACATAAGCCTTACTTAAAAAAATAAGCAAAAGATAAAAAAGTGATGAATACTAATTAACTTTTCTCAATTTCCCCCTCAAGAATTCTTTAGTCTTATCTCTTACTTTTTCTGTTTTGCAAATACTTCTGTAAGAACTAGAGGATACTGTCCTCATCACACTGATAAATGAGCAAAAAGGAATAATTGTTAATAGCTTGAAAGGTATATGTTTTACAAGTACAATACTGACTTATCAAGAGAAACATTATTTTCAGTTCACTTATTACTTCATAGACTATATAGTACGATTGTAAAGTGGCAGCAATGAAAGTAGAAAATAAAAAGTACTTACAAGTCTGGTACATGCCAGTTATTGTACAAAAATAATGTTCTGGGGCTTCCCTGTTCTTTGAATAGCAACAGCAGGAAGTAGCTTGCCTGTTAGAAGCTCTTACTGTCATTTTACAACAGGCAGACTAGATTTTATTGCTGTGATCTGAGCAATGTGTCATTATTGCTCATTTAGATAAAAACTTGCCCATAAAAATTATAGTGTAATAGCTCAGGAGATTTATTTCACAATGCTTTTCCAGGAAGTTATAGCAACAGTACATCCAAGGGAAGAGATTAGGGCTGATGAATTTCCGATATTGCATCAGAAGCCTTTATGAACATTGGTGTGTCCACTGTGATCATTTTCAAAATTAATAAATTTCAGAAAGAAATATATATAATGCATGTATGTATATCCTTACCACCAGTAATGATAATGGAAGTCATGTTAGTACATACCTTTATCATTTGAGTGTATGTTTGTCTAAGAATCTAAAATTTCATAAATTTCCTTGGGAGGCAACCTGCTAATGGACTATACTAAATACATTTTATAAATTAAAAAAAAAGTTCAGAGGGACTTCCACTCTTGGGAAGACATACCAGATATACTTATCCTTGTTCCTCTGGTTGAGTAAAACTGAAAATCCTCAACACTGCATATGAAGCAAACAAAAACCAAAAGCTGGAGAAACTGAAAAAGGCAAAGTGGCAGTGTGGATCTCAGGGACCAAAGCAAGATATGGCAATTAATTCAGTGGGTTTTCTGTTTGCTTCATATATTCCAGCCTTGACACAAAAGAACTGGCAACTAAGAATCTCTAATGAGCACAGATACAAAAGCCCCAACAAAAATCTCCTCTCTCTAGCCAAAGGACAAGGAGAAGGGCAGTCCAGCAACATACAAAGCTCTTAGGTAAAAATCACTCCACTCAAGTCAAACACCTCAGAAAAACATTTGCCCTGTCCATTCACACCCGCAAATATTAAATGGGGAACCTAGATTCCCATCCTCACTTGGCTGTAACAAGGTGCCCTAGCTCTCTTGCTGGAGAAGTCTCAGAGAAGACTGAATTGATTCCTCCCACCCTCACCCCTGCTATGTCAGTAGAGATCACATGAGGAGCCTGGACTTTTACCCCCAATTGGTAGAAACAAGGTGCCCTCCCTCCTCCTGTTGCAACAGTGTCTGATAGTGTTGGGGGAGGCCAACTCAAGAGAAAGGATATTCATCCGTAACCCTGAAAACCCCTCCTGCTCTTAGAATCAGGAGAGGCCACCTGGGGAGGGGTAAAGTGGCATTCCTACACTTCTCAGCCAGATAGGTACTAATGGAAGCCTAGTGGGGGTCAGAATTGCCACCTGTGCCCACCAGTAAGGAGTGCACTCCAATGTCAATGGAGGCTGAGTGAGAACCTAGGTTTCTAATTCCCACCTCACCTTACCCTACCCACAGCATGTCAGAGGAAATGCACTAAACCAGAAGGCTTAAATAAGGACTGAAGTCGTATAAAATGCCCACTAGTCATTCCAACAAATAGGAAGGTCTCAAACCAAATGGTAAAAGACAACCAATAGATACCGGAACTAAGAAACAATGTATTAGAATTATTTGAGAAAGAATTTAAAGCAGACATCCTAAAAATGCTTTAATGACCAATTGTAAACCCGCTTGAAAAAATGAAAAAAATTCCCTGCAAATATATAGAAAATATAAAGATAAACAAAAGGAAATTTTAGAAGTGAAAAATACAATAACTGAAATAAAAACTACCAGGGATAAAGAATATATATTAAATAATGATAAAATAGCCAATTCACCAAGAAGACATAACAACCCTAAATGTGTATGTACCAAACAGCATAGATGAAAAATACATGAAACAAAATCTGATAGAAATGAAAAGAGAAATATACAAATGAACAACTGTAGTTGGAGACTCCAAAATCCCTCTTTCCACAATTGACAGAACAACTACACAGAAGGGTAGGAAAGATCTAGAACAACTAGAACCATCGTTAACCAAGAGGACCTAATCAACATTTATAAAATATTCTACTAATCAACATGAAAATATACATTCCTTTCCAGTACCCACAGAACCTATACCAAGATAGACCATATACTGGGCCATAAAACAAACCTCAGCCACTTTGAGAGATAAAATCACACAGCATGTGTACACTGACCACAACCAGAAATCAGTGACAGAAAGATAACAGGAAAATTTCCAAACACTTGGAAATGAAACAACACACTTCTAAGTAATTCATGGGTCAAGTGGAAGTCTCTAGGAAAATCTAAGAAGTACACTGACCTCAAGAAAATAAAAATACAGGGGCGCCTGGGTGGCGCAGTCGGTTAAGCGTCCGGCTTCAGCCAGGTCACGATCTCGCGGTCCGTGAGTTCAAGCCCCGCGTCAGGCTCTGGGCTGATGGCTCGGAGCCTGGAGCCTGTTTCCGATTCTGTGTCTCCCTCTCTCTCTGCCCCTCCCCCGTTCATGCTCTGTCTCTCTCTGTCCCAAAAATAAATAAAAAAAACACGTTGAAAAAAAAATAAAAAAAAAAAAGAAAAGAAAAATACAATGTATCTCATTTAGTGCAAGACAGATAAAGCAATGCTATAGGTAAGCTTACAGTACTAAATGAATACATTAGAAATGGGTAAAGTTCTCAAATGAATATCAAACACCCTACCTCAAGGACCTAGGGAAAAAAAAAAAAAGCCCAAAGCATCACATAAGATTGAAAAATCCTTAAGGGCACCTGGATTACTCAGTCAGTTAAGCGTCCGACTCTTGGTTTCAGCGCAGGTCCTGATCTCATGGTTTCCCGAGTTCGAGCCCCACATCAGGGGGCAGTGAGCACAGAGCCTCCTTGGGATTCTCTCTCTCCCTCTCTCTCTGCTCCTCCTGCACTCACTCTGTCTCTGTCTCTTTCAAAAATAAATACATAAGCTTTAAAAAAAATTGAAAAATCTTTATCAAAAGTCTAGTAAGAAGATAAGAAATGGCCTATATCAGTAATGAAACAAGGGATGCCACTACTGTAGACATTAGAAGGTTAATACTACAAACATTCCAAACACAAAAGTTTGACAACTTAGAAAAAATGACTAATTCCTTAAAAAAATGCAATAAAAAAATAGAAAATAGAAAATTTGAAGAGACTTATAGCTGTAAAGAAGTTGAATTCCTAATTAAAAACTCCTAAAATAGACCTCTTCAGGCTGGTTTCACTGCAAAATTCTACCAAATATTTAAAAGAGAATTAATACCAATCCCAAATAATCCTTTCCCAAAATAGAAGGGAAAAAATAATTTTATGAAGTTGGTATCAGGGCGATACCAAGCAAAAGACAAAACAAAAACAGAAACAGCATGAACAAAAGAAATCTATAGATCAGTAATCCTCAGGAATACAGATGACAAAATCTCTAACAAATATAAGCAAAAAGAATTCAGCAACATACGAAAAGAATTATAAACCATGACCAAGTGAGGTTTATTCCAGGAATGCAAGTCTCATTCAATATTTAAAAATCAATCAATATAATCTACCATATTAATCTACTAAAAAGGAAAAACCAATTGATACAGAAAAAGTATTTGAGAAAATACCCATCCAAGATAAAAACACTCAGAAAAATAGGAGAGGAGGAACTTCCTCAACTTTATAAAGAATTACTACAAAAACTATAAGTAATACTCCAGTTAATGTTAAAACAACTAAATGCTGATCTAAAAAGGAGAATAAGGCAAAAATGTCCACACTAGTAAGTTGTAATCAACAAAGTGCTTAAGTTTAAGCCTGTAGAATTATGCAAGGAAATAAAACAACACAGGGATGCCTGGGTGGCTCAGTTGGTTAAGCCTCCAACTTCAGCTCAGGTCATGATCTCATGGTTCATGAGTTCGAGCCCACACTGGGTTCTATACTGACAGCTTGGAGCCTGGAGCTTGCTTCAGATTCTGCGTCTCCCTCTCTATGCCCCTACCCTGCTCATGCTCTGTCTCTCAAAAATGAATAAGCATTAAAAAAAAACTAATAAAATAAATTCACATCAAAAAGGAATTTATAAATAAAACTGTGCTTTTTCATAGATGACATGATTTTCTATGTAGAAAATTTCAACGAATAAAAAAAAAAAAATTAAAAACCTCCTAGAACCAGTAAGGTTCTAGCAAGGTTACATATATACTGTAGTCTGTTCAGGCAACTAACAATTATTATAGACTGTGTGGCTTATAAACAAACAGTAAGAAATGTATTTCTCATGATACTAGAAACTGAGAAGTCCTAGCAAATTTGTTGTCTGGTGAAGACTCACTTCTTAGTTCACAGATGGCCATCCCTTTGTTACGTCCTCACATGGCAAAAGGGGCAACAGAACATTCTGTGTTCCTGTTCATGAAGTCTCCACTTTCATGACCTAAATCACCTCCCAAAGAGCCCTCTCCAAATACCATCACATTGTTGATTAGGTTTCAATATGGGCTGGGGTGGGGGCAGGTAACAAACATTCAGTCTATATCAAGGTAAAATATAAATATACCTATTTCATTTATATATATAGCAATGAACACATAACCTCCCCCCACCACCCAATACAAAATACAAACCATTTACAATAAATTAAAAAATACTTAGGAGTAAATCTAACAAAATATATACAAGATTTGTATGCTGCAAAACTACAAATGCTGATGGAATAAATCAAAGAAGATCTACATAAATGGGGAGACTTCATTCTGAATTGGAAGACTAAAAATAGTTAAGATGTCAATTATCCACAAAACTGAACTATATGTTTAAAGGAATTTAAATCAAAATCCCAGCATGACGGTTTATACACATGATAAGATTACACGAAAATTTATATGAAAAGGCAAACAAACAAACAAACAAAAACCCAAAACTGAAATATTCAAAACAACTTTGAAAGGAAGAATAAGGTGGGAAGAATCTGTCTACCTAACTATAAGAAGTATTATATAGCTATAGAAAGTAAACTATTTGGTACTGTTAAAGGAAACATGTGAACACTTACTAGCAGCTTTATTTGTAACAGCCAATAGAAACAACTCAGATATCATCCAAAAGGTGAATATTATGGGGGTTTTTTTCTGTCAAATATAATAATTTTTTTTTTATTTCACTTAAGAGGTTTTTTACGTCAGGATGCCTGGGTGGCTCAGTCGGTTAAGACTCCAAATCTTGGTTTCAGCTCAGGTCATGATCTCACAGTTAGTGGGATTGAGCCTCGCGTTGGGCTTCGTGTTCGTGCTCCATTCTGATGGCACAAAGCCTGCCTGGGATTCTCTCTCTCCCTCTCTCTCTCTGTCTCTCTTGTGTGTACCTGAGCACATGCTTGCATGCTCTCTCTCAAATAAACATTTCATTTCATTTATTTTTATTGAATTCTAATTTTATTACACGTTTTCTTCAAGTGGTCATAAATTCATTTGAATCATGATTTAATGATGATAAAAATATTGCCATACACACACAGTTATAATCATCTCTCTGAGACCTGGACTGAGCATGGATGTATGCTAGAAACCTAAGGCCCAGGGGGCCATTCAAGTGCCATTGGCTATTCAATTTCAGCCCCTACTTTGACCATACCCAGTAAAGGAGCCATATCTAAGGTAATCATTTAATTTACCACCCAAACTGGAGTACTATTAATAGTTATTCTGGGATACCATGAACAAACCAGGGCTGCCCTGAGAAAATAGGAACATATAGTCATTCCAACCATAAGCTCCTATGATGACTGTGGACAAAGGGTGAATGGCTAAACAAAGTGTGCCACATCAATACTACACAATACAAAAAACACACGATTGATACACAAAATAATCAGGATGAGTCTCCAGAGAACTATGCTAAGTGGGAAAAAAAATCACAAAATGGGTTACATATCATATGCTTCCATTTACATGGCATTCTTGAAATGACAGAATTAGAGAATTAAAGAACAGATTAGTGGCCAACAGGCGTTAAGGGAAAGGTGAAAGTGGGAGGGAAGCAGGTGTGCCTATAAAAGGGCAAAATGAGCAATCCATGTAGTGATGGAAATGTTCCATATCTTGATTGCTCCGGTTGTCACTATGTTGTGATAGTGTGCTGTGGTTTTATAAAAGGTTACCATGAGGGGAAACAGGGGAAAGGGTACATGGGATCTCTATTATTTCTTAACAAGAATATATGAATGAACAATTGTCTCAAAATAAAAAGTTTAATTAAAAAAAATCAAAACTCAAAAATGTTAACTAACTGGCCCTGAAATCCATAAGAAATATGCCCACATCCCTTCTTCTGAGTCACTCTGCCTGAGTTAATCAGAGTTAAAATCAAAACAAATGTTTGAAATGAAAGAAGTAATCAGAAAAGCAATGGCTGACTGGTTCCAAAATAGGCAGATCGGGGTCCCTGGGTGGCTCAGCAGGTTAAGCCTCCAAATTTGGCTCAGGTCATGATCTCATGGTTCATGGGTTCGAGCCTCACGTCAGGCTCTGTGCTGACAGCTCAGAGCCTGGAGCCTGCTTCAGATTCTGTGTCTCCCTCTCTCTCTGCCCCTCCCTTGCTTGTGCTCTGTCTTTCTTAGTCTCTCAAAAATAAATAAACGTGAAAAAAAATTTTTAAATAGGCAGATCAATCTTGAGCAAAAGCCAAGTCTTAAAACAATGCCAAGAATAGGTATTCATCAAAGGGTCAAACCAGTATTTTAAGGTTTCTGCCTCGACTACCAGAAGCCAAAAAGCAGGCAACAGGGAAGAGAAAATTGCCTGGGAGTTTCAAATACTTGGCTACCTTAGTCCTGATGGCACTTACTTCTCCATTTTCCCTGGTTCAGAGGTTAACTCACATACTAACAAAGCTACCCTTCTCCCTCCAAGGACCAGCCTTGGATCAGAAATCATCGGATGAATATTTATGGATGACCCATCAGAAATATTTAGTTCTTGGGAAAAGCACTGCATAAAATCTGACCAGAAGGATTTAAAAATGTAGTAAGGAGAGAATTACAAAAGAAAGTTAACTATAAATAATACCATTATGAACATTAAGTTCAAGAGTAAATAGGTCAGCAGTAGAGCAAAATGACTTGGTCCACCATTTACTAGCTATGTACTTTTGCACAAGTTTCTGAACTTCTTTGAGATTCTCAGCTTCTTCATCGATAAAACTAGAATATTTTAAATATACAGGGTTTTTATAAAGATCAAATGAGGTCACAGATATTGACTGCTTATAAAAAAAGAGGAAATAAAAATCAAGTCTAAACTTATGTCTTGTCCCCAAGAGATAAAAAGAAAATCAAGTCATAAGATATTGACTAAAGCTTCTTTTGTATTCTATAATTTAAATTGCCTTACAATCTTAAAAAAATAAACTACATTCATCATGTTTTCACTCTAAAATATAATTTGTGCTTTTTGAAAAGTGTAAATACACTTTTTAAATAAGTGATCTAATTAATGCCTATGAAATTCATGAGTTTGCCCAGACCCAGATCTTTTAGACTCAGCCAAACTGAACCTAAAATATATATTGCACTTCCAAATAGAAATATCAAATATAATTCCACTACAGATTTGAATAAGAAATTTAAGGAGAAAACTGTCCTTCTGAGGAATCATCATGATTGTAAAACAGTTCACTGAGTCTTTGATTTTTTAACTCTAAGCTCAATGTTATAAAGAACCAAAGAGCTATTCATGTTAATTTCTAAGCCCTTTCATAGGCATATTCACACTATTATTATATATCTATTTATGGTACTTAAGTTCATTGCTATAAAAATCACGACACTTTTACTGTCATATACATAAGCCTATATTTGTAGATATATACTTTTTTATGTGTCACTTTAGCAAAAAGAAAACTATTCTAGAGAGCTATAATTATAAATAACTGTCAAATATAGTTATAAATAATTTATTGCACACAAAAAATTTGTCTCACGAATAAAACACCACAAATAAAAGATCCCAATCTGTAATGTGAATATACTCAAGTATTTTTCATTAAAGCAATGTTATTTAACAAAACAAAGTCATCTGAAGTTTCTATGCTGTGCTACGTAAATGTCTTCCTTTTTCCTTATGAAGCTTCAGAATCTGAAATCAGTAACCGAGTAAACTCCTCGCGATTTCAATTTTAAGAGACTTTACAATAAGTTAAATAGAACCAACAGGTGACATGTAACCATGTCTTGTGAGTAGCAAACCTTGATTCCACAATGGTATTAGGCATTCTTCATCTTTATTTGATTTGTTGCTGATGTTAAGATTGTTGTTCACATTTCTTCACAAAGAGCACTTTGCACAGTGTTCTCTCCTTCCATCTTTTCCTCTCCCTACCTCCATCTCTCTTTCTTAGCTTTGCCAATAATTTGTCAATTTTCTTACCCATTTGAACAAACCAATCTTGGAGTTCAGTACTTCCTTTCTGAGATACAGATTCAGGGTTAGGAAGGTAAAGAGTGTATCTTTTTGCTCTGAATTTTTGATTTCTATTTTATGTTAGCAAGAAATGTGGCAAGCATCAATTGTGGAAACATATTGGGATTTCCCCATGACCTAATGGACAAGTGATGTCTGCAAATATCCTACAAAAAGTTATTCTCAGTAGGGTACAACAGTCATTTTACAATATATCTAATAAACTAAATTTTTCTAATCTTTGTGAATAGTATCCTCTGTATCCCACTTACATTTTGTTGTTGTTGTTTAGTGTATTACTTTGGACAGAAATACTGTATCATTGTAGATTTGTCAAATTGCCCTTGTATTTCTCTATTTTAATTCTTTTATATTTGTTTTTGAGTCTTATCTATTTATCACCTAAAGGGTTACAGCACTATCTTCTAATACACTGTAACTTTGAACAATTGTTTTTCTATTGAATGTATTAGCCTCAATATACTATCTGCTATTTTCTAATCATTGAGTTCCTTTCGCCTGGTATATTCTTGTCTACCCATTTGCTATAATATTTTCATCTTCCTAACCGACCATTCTTTCTCATGTTAAGCATCATAGAGCTGGGTTATGAACTAATCTAAGAACCCCCTTCACAGAAAATAAACCTCTGATTTATCAGGTGTGAAGAACTGAAGTTTCTGTGGGCTTTTTTTGTTCTTCTTTCAGTCCTTACTAACATCATCTTTCCCTCAACTTCAAACAAGGAATTTCTCTATTAACCTTGACAACTGTTTTCCCGGTTTACTAAGGTTACAAACAGCGAAGACACCAAGGTGCATAGGGGCCCACATAGACCCATGCTTTAGCAGACTTCTCTCTAAGAGGAAGATACGGAGTTCTATAGTGAGGAATGTCTCTTTGCTCTGAAGCAAATTCAGCTTCAATTTTTGTGTTTTAAATTCTTCTGCTCTGATTTCTCCTTCACCCCATTTGTTTAACATATTTTAGAAATTCATCAAAATGTCTTATTTACTGATTGTATCCTCTCCCGCTTACCAGGATTCTTACAGCCTCATTTCTTTGCACATACAATTTTCTGTCATCTCAATGAAATTCGAGGAAGGATGGGAGCTTAAACTCCTATGCTTAACCAGCCATTTTGAACCTGAAGTCAATACTATAAATTATATTTTCAGCTATGATTTGCAACATAGGTATTGGAAAATAAAATGTCTTTGCTTTAATTTCATCCAATGGTAGCTACAGAAGAGTTTAATGAAGAAATGACAACGTCCCAGCATCAATAGAACAACTGAATTCTGACAATGTTTAACACAATCAATTCCTTGTCATCCATTTAAAGATCAAAGAAACAAATAAAAAGCCTGAGTGGGGGAGAAAGCAAAACTTCCATTAAAATACAAAACCAGAAAATGATAGAGCAAAGCTAAACAAAATACAGCTTTATATCTCTGTAGGATAATTTGGATTAAATTTATCAGGCAAATGTGGCACAAGATGGGCTTGCACAATACCCTGGAAATACTCACGCGGCACAGCATACTGCTTACCAGCACATGGCCTAGACTCAGACAGCAAGGACTCAGCAGCACCATTAGCTAGCTATGTGGCTTGAAGGAAGTATTTAACTTCTCTGACAATCATTTTTATCGTCTATAAAATATGGTAACAGTGTCTACCTCACAAGGTGATGAGAACCTTAAATAATATATGAAAATGCTTAAAACAAGGCCTAGCACTTAAGTGCTCAATAAGTATTTCCTAAGATTTCCCAAGATTATTAAAGCTGTTTTTCTCAGAAAGTATGGATGTAGTCGTGCCTAGAAACAGTACTACAACATTATTTCCAATCACAAGATTCTCTAGAAAGCAATGTTGTCGTGAGTAAAACATTCAGCTATGTGGTACTTAGTCCAAAAGCTTAAGGAAAATGACTGAAGCATTTTATTGGTCTTATTTACAATTTGTATTCTTTTCTGTCTGGCAGAACGCAGAGCCAGAATTTGAGGATTCTGCCAATACACAACGTGTGGTTTTGATTTGATATCATGTGCCACAGCAAAATGATTTTATATGAGAAACTTGTCATTTTTTGTTATGTAAAATCTTCACCAAGAAATACAGAAAGAAGATTAAAACGAGTCAGTGCTAAGGCAGACTCTTTAAAAGCAAAAACCCACCATCTGCAGCAAGAGGACTTCATAAAACCCAGGGGTGTCTTCTTACCCAACTGTCAACACCAGGAAATGTGCCAAGGGGACAGATGCTAAAATTGGAAAGTCTCATCTAGGGCGTGACATCAGAGTTCTATAATTTCTCTCTAAAAAAGCATCAGTCACCAACACAGCAACAAAGTATTAAGGAGAAAACAAAACCACCCTCCTTAATGAAGAATGGCTTCCATTAAATAGTTATACTACTAAAATTCTATTAACCAAAATGAACATACTGGTTTGTGGGATGGGAGATAAAATCTGTATTGAGCTAGTTTCCAAGAGACCAGGAGGCATTTTCTTTAATTATTGGCAACAACAGGGAACATATGATCAATAAGGAAAATAATAACAGAAGCCCTAACCAAAAATAATTTCCAACGACAGTGCAGAGTTGAAGATAAACAATAAGGAAATCTCTCCCGCTGTTTTAACAAAATGCTAACAAAGACCTGATAATGAAAATTGATAACTCAAAGATTGCATTCAGCACTAAAAATGGAAACAATCTATAATTAATAACATTACATGGGGAATTTATGGTCCAGAAACACAGATACCCTTCAGTAAAACATATTTCATGCTCATTTAGGAATGACAGAATTTGGATCTTTACTCCCATTAGAGTTTCATTTCTATCAGAGAAGAAATTGGGCTTTCAAGATTTTAGAGTCTTCAGCTGTTTTACAGCCAGGCTGAATCTGAAAGCGTACATGTGGCTTTCATTTCTAAAGCAGAGGTTGCAAATTCAAAGCGTGTGCCGAACAGGTACCATGAGTGAGTGAAGCCCACTGTGGAAGAACCGTGGGAACCTGGACAGAGGATGCCCCAGGTACAGGGGACGGATGCTATTTAGCTTCGTGCTAGAAAGCAAGCCTGGTATTGTCAAATCTCATTTTTCAAGAGAAAGTTTTATAATCCACACTTCTATTTGAATCACCAAGTTATGTAAGTGTTAGTGAGAAAGAAAGAAAGAAAGAAAGAAAGAAAGAAAGAAAGAAAGAAAGAAAGA
>NW_024412395.1:37207445-37211658 GCF_014898765.1 Herpailurus yagouaroundi | reverse complement strand
AGAAAGAAAGAAAGAAAGAAAGAAAGAAAGAAAGAAAGAAAGAAAGAGAGAGAGAGAGAAAGAAAGTAAAGGAAGGAAGAAAGAATCAAGCATTATTTTAAAACTATGAGTGCCAACTACAGCAATAAACTAAATCCAGCACATAGGTTACCAGATGGTAATCTCAGAGGGTTTCCATTATAATTAAAGCTCATAAGGGTAAATATAGCTGTTTTGTTTGTTTTTCTCTGTTTGGGAAGTATGATGATTTAACCATACGTGCCCCAAAACATCACATGACTTTTCAAATGAAGATAAAGCCCCTGATTTGCAAACCCTGTTCAGTTTCTTTGGCATGTATGTATACAAAAGATCTAAACTGGTTAAGACAAACTAAATTGTAAAGCTTTATTCAGTACCCCAATATCAGAAGTAATGCTAGATTTTGCAAGAAATCAAGAGAAAATGAGAGAAAACTAGCTGTTATTTGCTTTATTTCTAAAGGGTAAGAGAATAATACTAAACTTCTATTTGTGTTTTTGGTGAGGAGAAACACTAATGTAACCCAGTTTGGTTGTTGACTTATTCAGTGTTTCAGAGGAAAATGCAATTATGAATATATGAGCCACTAAATACAACTCTAATGAAAGAGACTCAAATAAATATATTCCCCTTTCTCCTTTTTTAATATATGACTAAAAACAAACACCACCAATAAAAATACACCAAAGGGAAAAATTAACATAAGGACTACCAAAGGTGAGTATTTTATCAATTTCAACTACTATTTCACTCCAAGAAACCCTTAGTACCCACTTTTATTTCACTTCAATTCTTAAGGAAAATTGATAAGGAAATTTTCTTACCATCAGCCAGTCTTTTCCATTTCTCTACCTCATTGCTTCTCGTATCTATTTACAAAAGATTCATATATATGCCTATATGACACAATGCCGTATTAGTCACCAAACATAAGTGAAGATACTACATTATTTCTTCAATATCACAATAAAGACAGAAAGAACACATTGATCAGAGCATATATGACAGATTATGTCTTGCAGTATTAGCTTGAGTACTTTGGGCTTGAATAATATTCCACCCAATACCCCATGAATTATGAGGTCTCCACTCTGGCTGGTATGAACAAAAACTTCTCCCTGGCTTTGTGTGATTTCCAGCTGCTGTTTCCTCTTAATCCTTTTGACTGATTTACTCCTTAGCCTTGGGTAGCTTCTTCCCGCACATGAGTTGAAGACTGTAGATCCCCAAAATTCTCTCTCTGCATCACTCCAAAATTCTCTCTCTGCATCACTCTCTCCTCTCAGGTATTCCGCCTTGTGAACAAGAGCCATTTTGATCTCTGGGCTCCAAACTCTTGCCCTCAACTCAGGGAAGCCTCCAGACTCCACCTGGGTGACCTCTCCCTGTACCACATTCTGAAAACCGTTCAGGCAGTGAGCAGGGGGCAGTCTTAGGGCTCCCCTCATTTGTTCCTTGTGTGTCGGGGATCATTGCCCTTCCTCATCTGATAGCCAATGTCCTGAAACCTGTTGTTTAATACAGTTTGTTCTTTTTTAGATATTTCAGGTGAGAAATGTTTCAGGACTAATTTTTTTAGTCTACTTGTCCTTATTAGTCCATTTTTACTTCATGGAGTTTTTATTTTTTTCTTTCAAGCATATATAATTATAGGAATCTGTTCTTTTCTCCCCACAGTCATTACCCTTTACAATTTCTGTTACTTCATTAAATATACACATTGTAAACCCTCAAGGTGGGTAAGTGGTACTAGAATAAGTTGAACCAGCGTGGCCATAAGCAGAATCCAGTATTAGGTCTTTTTGTTTTGTTGCTTTATACTTGGGACTAGGGATTCCCTGCCACTTTCTTCCACTCTCAAAAGGCAAAAAACAACGTCAAGAAGGTAAGAGACTTCTTACGGGTTTGAGGATTTCTTTGTTTTGAAATAGACTCAGGTTCTGGACATTAAAATGACCTGAATCAAAATGACCTGAAATAATTACATTTGTGATTTATTATACCAACCAATGTATGATAAGTTCAGGAAAACCGTATACAGTTTACAGCAATGAGAGAAAAAGGAGGGAGCAAAGGAACAAAGTCCCAGAAAGAGTCAGAAGACACTGGAAATTTCCAAAGACTAATGTCGTAATAACACATTGTACACTCTGCTCTGGGACAGTAATAGAGACACAGCAGCCTTTTTCTTACAGTCAAGAATTATAATATAAAATTCAAAATAGAACTTATTACATATTTCATTGTATCAAATTAGAAGGATGGAGCTAAAATTGCTTAAGCCAGGCCATAATATCATTCTATGAAACAGACCAAAGCCTATCACTCAAAATCAAATTCTCTCAGTTCTCTTTTGCTTCTTCTCAAAGATAGTAAGCGGGATAAAAGGTGAAATATACACCAATGATGACTTTCTTCAGAAATTTTGGCAATTCTGAAGGAAATAAATATTAAAATCGTAATTAAATGAAGTCATCTCTGATAACACATAAAGGAAAAATTAAATTTTCAGAACTGGTAACATCTCTATATATGCCTAGTTCCACTTTTAAATTGGCCTACTTAACATTCAATACCAGTTTGTCCTAGCATCAATAATTCAAGCAAATTTAATTAACTATATCCCAGATGAAAAAAGTGCAACACTGGATTTTGCTAAGTGTATTTCCGGGGTTTCCCTTCATGTTGGAAGGAAAGCTGCCACAAATTAACCTATTCATCCCCTGGAAGGCTGATTGTCTTGCAACTTTAGGTGGTTTGTGTCAACAGGAACACAGACCAAGATACTCATTCCAGTGACCTAGAGACGGCATACAATGGGGGTGCAAAGTCCAGTGAGCTAAAGCCGTCGCTATTCCCCGACAGAGCATAAATGGAACTTGTTTATTGAGCATCCTGAACTTGCTGTGGACAGGAAGAATGTCCTTCTTTTTTCCTATTTTTCTGCCTTTCAATTCACTCTGTGGGATCTCGATTCTTCAGTGAATGACAACATCTCAGCTTCTGGGTATAGAGCAGTCCTTTACTGATCATTACAATTCACTTTTACTATGGAATGGTTCACTTTTATCTAAACAATCAAAGTTCTATCTCATATTTATTTTTTTTAGTACACAGGAACAGAGGCATGTGGTCTCCTCCTACCCTCTCTCTCTCTCTGTCTCCTCCATCACTCTCTGCATCTGCTACTTCTGCAGACCTGGAAAGGGCAGTGGGAGTAGGGATTAGAGGCAGAGAAGTGGCACCCCCAGTTTGAGCTTGTCCAACACAGCTAGTTGTCTTGCTCTCCATTCTAGCAATCACTAGTTGCTGGTGCTTTTATAAGACATGTGTAAGAGTGTGTTGGGGGCATGGGTTAAGGTATCTGACAGTGTCTTATGATGTGTATTTCACGAATTCACTTTCTTTTTTTGGGGGGGGGTCAGGTGGGTTAACGTGGGGAATCATCCCAGGTTTTCTTATGGCTCTTCTCCAGCACGTAGCCATCTTGGGCAGGATCCCCTCAGGATAGATGCAGCCCAGGTATTTCCTCTGAATGCAGTTGCTTAGGGCAAACTAAGGCATCCTCCCCATATAAAATGCCAGATATGTTAGTTGTTTCCAGTCCTATATTCACCTCAAGCGTCTCAAGCAAATTTCCAAGAATTCACATGAATTCCATTAAGTGGGAAGAAAATATCAGTTTATATTATGGGTGGATTTATCATAAAGATAAGAAAGTTTAAGCTCAGTCCAACCCCCCCCCCTCACTTACATGGGTCCTATCCAAATCTCTGGAAGGGGCCTCAGCAATGTGTTCATTACAGCCAAACAGTTTGTAAAATTTGCAAAACTACTGTAAAAGATAATATAATTAGACTGCATACTGTACAAGCTTCAGGTCCCACAAAACTTGGATCTTCTCCATATTCATTTATGCTCACTGAACTGCAAGAGGGACAAACATAACTTCTCTAGGAACTCTTAATAGGATTTCTACTTGTCAATCTTCTATAGGATAGGGGTGCACAAATGCCCCAGGATAACAAACTCCCCAGCAGGCTGACACAGTCTAAATTAATAAATTTTAACAATATCCTTCAAAATGGAAGTTGGCAATGAGCATTAATAGTCACTGAACCAGTTTTGCTATTTTTTAAAAAAATTTTCATAAATGTATCTATCACCTTCTTTTTTTTTTTTTTTTTTTTTT
>NW_024412395.1:37160365-37207345 GCF_014898765.1 Herpailurus yagouaroundi | reverse complement strand
TTTTTTTTTTTTTTTTTTTTTTTTAGAGAGAGAGAGAGTGAATGCACGGAGGAGACAGGCAGAGGGAAAGGGGCATAGAGAGAGAGAGAGAGTGCATGCATGGGGGAGACAGGCAGAGGGAAAGGGGCAGAGAGAGAGAGACAGAGAGAGAGAGACAGAGAGAGAGAGAGAGAATATGAATCTTAAGCAAGGCTCAATCCCATGACCCTAGGATCATGACCTGAGCCAAAATCAAGAATCCAACACTCAACTAACTGAGCCACACAGGTACCCCATACTTTCTTTATATATGGCACATAACAATTACTAATTCCAGCTTTATAGCTTCTTCTTTAAGATGCAAGGCAATAAGAAAATTTTCATGCAATTCCCTATTACATAAGCATTCACCTGAGACAGCACGGGTGGATACCATAACTGGCTAAAGCTTCCTTGGCCATATAAAAGAGCCTCCACTCAAAATAAAAATATTCAGGATGAGATTTTATATATATATATATATATACATATATATACATATATATATATATGTATATATATATATACACACATATATATGTACATATATATAATTTTATTTTCCTGAGATATGATATATATATGTATATACATACGTATGAGATATATATATATTTTTTTTTTCCCTGAGAAGAAACTTTTTTTTTCTCTTCAAGGGACAATGAAACAAAGCTGACAGTTCATTAAAATGTTTATTATATTTCTATGGAAAGCAAAACACTTAATTTTGAAAAAATTAAGAAAAAAATCACTTAAGAATTAGGTTTAAAATAGCCAATTCAATACAAGTTACAATAAACAAACAAACAAAAAAAATCCAACTAATTCTACAACTAAAAGGAAAGGTAAAATGGAATTGCTAAAAATAGAATCTATGTCAATACTCAAAATGGGTTTCAAGGTACACTGGCTGGTTTAATCTCTACGTCTCTATAAAGGAATGTAGATTTCTGAAAACCAAAATGCATACATACCAATAATAGGTTACACCAAAAATCAATACTAAAGTTTTCTTTGCCTTTTCCAGTGTTGTGCTGGGCAGTCTTGGCTCTTGTTTTCTTGGAAACATACTAAGCACCTGATTTAGTTTCCACTTTTAAAATAAATCACTGATAAAATCTGAATGTGTTTTGTACTTTCCATCCTTGATTAATCTGTAGTGTTTTAAAGCCATCTGTAAATAACAGAGATCACATAATGCTTCTGAATGATATCTTGCCCGATTGTTTTTAGCAGGCCTGGAGCCACACAGTGAATTTTGATGGGCCGTTAGTGAAACAATGCAAAGATGAACAGCTAATGAGCTACTTGGGATGCCAGCCTGGCGTTTTCTCCAGGAAAAACTTCAAACCAAGTGGTGACACAAAGGAAAAAAAAATGATTAAAGCCATAAATCTTTTGAATCCTGTTCCAAAATATGACCCTGTAAGATGTTTTTATGTTTCTAAAGAGCCCACTGAAGTCTGGAATTGTCTTTCATTTAGCTAAACGCCAGTGGGTCAGAAAAGTATGGACTGTCATGAAGAAAAGGAAGTTGAGGATTGAAAAAGAGAGGGGAAAAAACATAAATGCTATGCTAATTAGGAAACAATGACAAATTTCATAGCAACAAATTGTCCGGGGATATCTAGGACATTTAGAAATTTAAAATACAAAGATATGCAGAATCAGACAAGGTGCAAAATTCATTTCTTAATAAGCTGGGCCTCTACAGTTTCATTAGGGCAAGAAAAATGAATAAATTGTACTACTAGCACTTTTCAATCTATTAAGTAGGTATCTTGGCTTATCTCACAAGGTTTAAGACTTTAACATATAAAAGGCAAGTACTCCCAGACTGTTTCCTCAACTACAAATATAAGAAAAATAATGCCTAACTCACATGAAGGTTGTTGAGTAAGCAAAACGCATACTTTTTTTTTTTAATTTTTTTTCACTTTTATTCATTTTTGAGAGACAGAGTGCAAGCAGGGGTGGGAGAGAGTGGGAGACCCAGAATCTGAAGCAGGCTCCAGGCTCTGAGCTGTGGGCACAGAGCCCTACGCAGGGCCAATCCATGAACCTCGAGGTCATGACCTTAGCAAAAATTGGACGCTTAACCAACTGAGGCAGGCACCCCATAAAAGGCATGTTTCAATGTGTGTAGCCTCTTTCCTGGCACATTACAACCAATACACTGTAACTGTACTCACGCTACATGTTGATAGAGCATGATGCTAACTTTTGGCAAAGACACCCTAAAATGAATTAGCATTTTCATCTTGACTACTCATTTAGTAGGGGAAAAAAAAAAAAGTCTGAGAATGCATGGGCTGACCCAGGAATCCCCTGCACTAAAAAACAAAAAAAACAGCAAAAACAAAATGAATTGAACTGTTTTGTTTGAAAAAGTACTGACAGACAAAAAAATATTTTTCTCCCCAGAGCAAGAACCCTACCTCCTATTTGAAAAGGTAATTTGACAACTATACAAGACAGTAATGCATAAATATGATCATTAAGTTTATAAACAAAAAGTACTAGTTACATATATTAAAAACATATCCAAAGAAGTTATCTGGCTTATTCAGAACAAGTCAAGTATGTATATAACATGAGTATTTTAAAGAATTTCCTTTAATTAACTAGGTTAATTCTTTTACTCACAAAACAGCTAAATTAGCATAGATACTTTGGCAAAAAATACAAAGGAGATAGGCAATAGAAGCTAGTAATTTTACGATAAAAATTTTTACCTTATACGTTTAAAGTTTTTTTAATATTTTGTTTATTGGGGGGGTGGAGGGGCACAAAGGGGGGTGCAGGGACAGAGGATCTGAAGCTGGCTTTGTGCAATAGCAGTGAGCCCGATGCCGGGTTCAAACCCAGAAGCCTTGAGATCATGACCGGAGCCTATGTCAGACATTCAACTGTCTGAGCCACCCAGGCCCCCTACATTTGAATTTTTAAAATGGTGCAGAATTCTGCTAACGCCAAAGGAGCTATCTGAGTATCTTCAGTATCTGGCAACTCTATCTCCTATTCTGTGTCCCTTACAGAAGGCCACATTGCTACCCAAATGATACCACACTGTCTCACTCCTTAAAGCCTTTGCTGTTGGTGCTGGGTAAAATTCTATTCATCTTTTAAAATCCTAGTGAAGTCACACTTCATCTGAATAGGCTGTCCTGACCTTGAACTCTGAGGAGCATTTAATCATACTTTGCTCTACAGGGCACTTCTTTATTCCATGTCCTTCTAATATTTGAATCATACCACAGAGTTTAAATGAATTACACATTTCCCCTTACAGAAAAAAATACGCTGTATTTTTTAAATACGATTTAAAAGTTTTAGAAGACCCACTGCAACACACCTCAAGTAGGGAGTAATTGCAGCTTCTTGAAAGATGTGATTTAACAATACATTGTAGATATAGAACCATCTACTAGAAGTACATTTTTTTTAATTTTATTTTATTTATTTTTTATTTTTTTTCAACGTTTTTTATTTATTTTGGGGACAGAGAGAGACAGAGCATGAACGGGGGAGGGGCAGAGAGAGAGGGAGACACAGAATCGGAAACAGGCTTCAGGCTCCGAGCCATCAGCCCAGAGCCCGACGCGGGGCTCGAACTCACGGACTGCGAGATCGTGACCTGGTTGAAGTCGGACGCCTAACCGACTGCGCCACCCAGGAGCCCCTAGAAGTACATTTTTAATGTGTGATGAGATTCAAACTAGAATATGTTTAGGGGAAAAAAATCTTCTTGTATAAATGCACAATTAAGGATGACATAAAATTAGATATTTCTAGAAAATTTTATATAAGCTTAAAATTAAATGAGGATGGAAAAAATTAAAATTAAAATTAATTAAATTACAAAAATAACTTAAAATTAAAGTAAATGAGACAGTGGAAATAAAAGGTTATGTTACTTTTCTTTCCTTAGACCTTAGCCTTATTCCATATCAAAAAAAAATTGTAGGTTAACACCAAATCACTAGACTGAAAATTTTTAAAACTCCTCATACACTAATTTTTCTTACTTTATGTTAGATTTCACAGGAAAAATATGAAACTCTTGCATTTGGTTATTTGCATTTTAAGTTAAGTAGGAGAAATATCATTTAAAAGCAATACTTTCTTTTTTAATGTTTATTCTTATTTTTGAGACAGAGAGAGAGAGAGACAGAGAGAGAGAGAGAGAGACAGAGTGTGAGCGGGGCAGGGGCAGAGAGAGAGAGGGAGACACAGAATCTGAAGCAGGCTCTGAGCTGTCATTACAGAGCCTGACGCAGGGCTCGAACTCAGGAACCATGAGATCACGACCCGGGCCAAGGTCGGACGCCCAACCCACTGAGTCACCCAGGAGCTCCACAATACTTTTTATTACATTGTCTTATTGACATAACTTTTAAAACATGGTTAAGCAAGGATTTCTTTTTTTTCTGAGATTATCCATTCCCCTATCCCATCATTCTTACTAAAAAGAAAAAAAAAAAAAAAAGAAAAAGAAACAAACCAAACCAAAACAACCATCTTTACTTAATTCAAGAAATTATGTACAGCTAAAATAATCAATTTCCAAAACTCTTCTGGTTGGGGCACGGGAGTCTGAGGATGTTCAGACCAATGCAGTGGAGAGAAGTTTTCCTAGGAAATGTCCTTTCCTGAATACAACATCAAAGCCTCCTTAGGAAAAAGCTCTGTTGGCTTTTCCTGTTCCCCTACTCATTCCACTTGTACCTCTGAAATGACACCTAAAGGTGCACCAGCCTTCATGGCCACTGGTAGGAAATACAAATGTTAAAGATGGCAGAAATGGAAACCTTAAATGCAAAACACAAATGTTAAAGACGAGTCTGATGACCCCAGGGGTGTCTTAGATGACATCCTGGAGCAGCTGAACCCTCCTGACTGCCTGCTGTGAACATATTGTTACAGGAGAAAAATGAAGTTTTAGCTGCTGAAGTTACTGCTGGCTGGATTTTCTATTTGCAACCAAACGCATGCCTAATTCATACAATACTGTTTAGGAGAGGACATACTGCAAACATAAATCAAGCTTTCTGATTTAAAGTTATTCTGATTTAAAATGATTTCATTAGGGGGTGCCTGGGTGGCTCAGTCGGTTAAGCATCTGACTTCAGCTCAGGTGATGTTCTCAGGGTTCATGAGTTCGAGCCCCGCGTCAGGGTCTCTGCTGACAGCTCGGAGCCTGGAGCCTGCTTCGGATTCTGTGTCTCCCTCTCTCTCTGCCCCTACCCCACTCACTCTCTGTCTCTCTCAAAAATACATAAACATTAAAAATTAAATTAAAATGAAATAAAATAATTTCATTAGGATTTCCTTTATAATAAAACATTAATTCTTATTCACTGTGTTTTTAAAAACGGATTTATAGGGGCGCCTGGGTGGCGCAGTCGGTTAAGCGTCCGACTTCAGCCAGGTCACGATCTCGCGGTCCGTGAGTTCGAGCCCCGCGTCAGGCTCTGGGCTGATGGCTCAGAGCCTGGAGCCTGTTTCCGATTCTGTGACTCCCTCTCTCTCTGACCCTCGCCCGTTCATGCTCTGTCTCTCTCTGTCCCAAAAATAAATAAAAACGTTGAAAAAAAAATTAAAAAAAAAAACACAACGGATTTATATAGCACATGTTGCTCTGGATATATAGTGTGTTAGTTCCCAGCCCTTGATTCTTATTGATGATAAGAAGTCACAATAATTAACCTTTTTGTCAGTCATTATAAACCAATATAACGTTGTATAGGTAATGGTTTACAAAAGGATTAAGTACTGAAAAATATTTTCAAAAACATAGTATAACAGAATAAAAAAAAGGCCTAACTCAATTACGAGTTAAGTACACAGCTAATAATAAAATAAGACCTAAGAGAGATCTGAAGGTTGGGTACTATATTCAGGCTCATGGACCCGTTCTAAAGAATTTAATTAAATGACCATGACTTAGTTAAGAGAAAGCCCCTTCCACTCATTAGCACTCTATGACATTTCATAGCATTTAATTAAAGGACAGGTAAAATTCCTCTATGTCTGGCTGGCGAAGATAATTATAAAAACTATAAATTTTGGATGCAATCAATCCTGGCATAAATAAATATAATTTTCATTCTTTCTAGTCATGCTAAACCTGCACTTGTCCGGTAAAATCCTGCTGGAACTGGGAAAAGCTTCATTTCTGGTACTTATTAATAAAATTGCATTGTAATTTTATATTAGGGCCCACTCTTGGTCAATAGTTTTACAGAATTAGTCTAAGGAAATTGGTATATATAATAATACATTATTATTCTTCAAAAATGTGTTCAACTAAGAACTATTACTAATGATTTTGATGTTATCAATAACACTTAATAATTTTATTGAGTGGCCCTTAAATGCTAGGTAATATACTAAGCACACTCACTACAGTATCTTATTTTTATATAGTTAGTTTAATCCCCATCCCAGAAAAGACAGAGAATTAATTTCTACCTCCATTTTTATATATGAAGATACCAAGGAAAGGGAAATGAATCAACTTGCCCAGAATCACGTAAACAATGGTGTATAGACTCTAAAACCAAACGATCTGACCCTGACTGAAGTCTATACCTGTAACCACTGTGTACACTTATTGTCTCAAATTCAACTGTCCAGTCTCCTCTAACGATGTGACATATTTTTAAATCAGCAGGTTTTTGGAGCACCTGGGTGGCTCAGTCCATTAAGTACCCAGTTCTTAATTTTGGCTCAGGTCATGATCTCATGGTTCATGAGATGGAGCCCTGTGTCTATCAATGCGGAGCCTGCTTGGGATTCTCTCTCTCCCTCTCTCCTTCTCTGCCCCTCCCCCCATGTGTGAGTGCTCTCTCTCTCTCTCTTTCAAAATAAATAAATAACCTTAAAAAAAATCAGCAGGTTGAAGTATCATGCAGTATCTTCCTCTACAAGGAAATCAACTCTGAAAATACTGAATCTTTTTACTAAGCATGACAATTTTGTTCCACTGGTTTCATCAGACCACAACACAAATTCCCAAAAAATGAGGTTAAACCCATAGGAAATTAATAGAGAAGAGGTTTACTTAACATCACAAATGTTTTAAAAATACATGATTTTCTTAATATTCTTCTAAATTACATCAATAAAAAGTGGTCCAGGGATTCTATGGCTACTCCAACATCAGAGTATTTTCATTTATTTTTTTATGTTTATTTATTTCTGAGACAGACAGAGACAGAGCATGAGTGGGGGAGGGGCAGAGAGAGAGAGGGAGACACAGAATCAGAAACAGGCTCCAGACTCTGAGCAGTCAGCACAGAGCCCGACGCAGGGCTCGAACATACGCACCGCGAGATCATGACCTGAGCCGAAGTCAGTCACTCAACCGAGCCACCCAGGCGCCGCGGCATCAGAGTATTTTAAAATACATAAAGATGAGGATATAACATGGTAGACAAAAGTAAACCATAAGGCTATTTCTATAAAGAATAAACAATGTCAAAAATATCTGTGGTTTAAGAATATAACTACACTTTAACTACATAACTACACTGTCTATAACTACACTTTAACTATATAACTGCACTGTCATTAAAACTGCACTGTCATTAAACTATAATTAAAGTTATAACTATAACTACACTGCCATTAAAAATGAGGTCACAATGAATAACCGAGATTGTATTTTTACTAAACATATATGCAAGGACACAATACACTATTGAAATTTTGATACAACCAGAAGAGTTAAAGAAACATACCTGAAAAATAATGAAATAAATGAAATACAGTACTAATAAGTTGAAAATGACTTTAAAATAATATTAAAATCATTTTCATTAATCAAAATCATTATATTTTACATATTCTAGAACTTTACAATTTCATAAAATATTAATTTCCCTTTGCCTTAGCAAAAATCAGACAAGGAATATAACTTATATGCTGTAAATACAAGAATTTACTCAATGGGCACTTGGGTGGCTCAGTCAGTTAAGAGTCTGATTCTTGATCTTGGCCCAGGTCACAATCTCACAGTTCCGGGGATTGAGCCCCACATCAGGCTCTGCACAGATAGCATGGAGCCTGCTTGGGATTCTCTCTCTCCCTCTTTTCCAATATAAATAAATAAACTTAAAAAAAAAAAAAAAGAACTTACTCAAGAATATTATTGGAGTTGGCAAACATAATGGCCAGTTAGGGGCAGACCTGGCTTCTAACTCAAAGTTGTTTCTACCACAGTAGCCAGCCATGCAGGTATAAGACTATTCTAAATGTTATTTTAAAGAGTTAATACCATATATAACCCCTTCATTCTAGAAGTTTTCAACAGAATCAAACTTTCAATGTTAGAAACCATATAAAAGGACCTACAATATTCTCTAAACACTGAAAGATATACAGCTTTTGAGTAAATGTGGTTTATGCTCTTTCCATAAATTAATTTTCAGGTTACTGGCAACTTTACAGATTATAACAAATAGTTAATAAAAATGGAAAGTTAAGAGTATTGTCAAAAGCCAGTGAAGTAGTTTGACACAAGAAAATTAACTGAATCTTTCTAAAGGAAAATATTGTAAGCAAAACCATGAAAATTCATGTTTTTAAAGAGGTGACATGAGGAGGGGTGGGGCAGGTTGAGTGAAAAATAGCAGACACAATGAGTTTGAAGATGTTTTCCTATACGGGGCTTGAATTCTTCATGGCATGGTCTATACATCAGGTTTTTGAATTCTTAGGATAACTTTGAGAGGTAAGTAGAGAGGATATGTATTATTACCATTTTCAAAACAAAAAAAAAAGAAACTTTTAATTTTTTTTTTAATGCTTATTTTTGACAGAGAGAGAGACAGAGCATGAGTAGGGGAGGGGCCGAAAGAGAGGGAGACACAGAATCCAAAGCAAGATCCAGGCTCTGAGCTGTCAGCACAGAACCCAACGCAGGGCTCGAACCCACAGACTGCGAGATCATGACCTGAGCCGAAGTCAGATGCTCAACCGACTGAGCCACCCAGGTGCCCCCCCCCAAAAAAGGAAACTTTTAAAGGAAAAAAATATCTGCTGAAAACATCCAGGTATTTGGAGGATACAAGATATAAAATGTAAAAAGTAGCAGAAGATGAGTCTCCAACAATTAATTTTGGAGACAAAAGAAACAAAAACACATTTATTGTATGACTAGTGAATGACAGGAAAGGAATATGATCAAACTAGTAACAATTTGAAGGATTTTATTTTCAAAAAAAAAAAGGCTATGGAGATATTATTACCAATGCAATTACATTTCTCAAAGGAGATTTTTAAGTGTAAGAAAATTATTTCTGAAACATGGACCATTAAGCAGCAAAAGAATATCCTATGGGAAATGTTAACAGCCCAGATGAGTCATTAAAAACTCTTTGGAGTCAGATAATACTTCTTCATGTCATAGTCCTGCCATGCCTGTAGGTTTCAAAAAAATAACATTTTACTTAAATTTATAAATAATGTAAAGTAAAATATTACATGGGTAATGTAACAATAATATAGAATTTACTTTCACCCATTACATCAGATTTTATTCTCCCAACCAGTTAAGATCCTCATTTTCCAATTTGAAACTATATTATATGGGGGGGGGGGGGGGCGGGGAGTCATGGCAAAGTAAACGTACAAAAACAATCAACCCATTCCTATGGTACATAATTGTTAGCATAATTCCAGGAAATGAAATGTGTCAGAGACTGCATTTTTCAACAGGTTATGCTCTATTCTCACGTTTGCTTGCAGAGTAAAAGCCACTGCATGAGCAGGAAAACTGACCTTGGTAACACATCAAAAGAAAACCCGTTAGCCCTTGGAGAAATGGACTTATCTATACCTTTCTCCCCTAAATCAATTTGAAATGCATTTTATTCAAAAATAGTGCTGAATTTGTCTATATTCAATACTTACTGAATTGCCACTCTTATAAGAGTACAAGTAAAAATAACAACAGTAATAATAGCAACACTTGATTAACCGTAAGTGTGCTTGTCAGAAGACATATATGTACACGTGTATACACTGACATTTTGTAATTTCAGATACTGATAGTATCTTTTAATTGAATATTACTACTAATACACTAATCTCCACAACTATAACATTTGTCATTTTATCTTCAAAGTGTTCATCTAACTTTAACATAGATCAAATTTCTGAGATTTTTTTTTTTCTTCACAGTCATAACATGGTTTCTTAAAGAACTCTGAAAGACAAATGGGGCATGATTCAAAACCGTCTAGAATTTAATTTTTAAATTATAGAATACAAATGCAAATTGAATGAATTCAAATATCGTCAAAGATTTCTTCTAAATTTTTTTTAATTCCACTTTTAATTTAACACTATTTTCATATTGCTCTGTGGAGGATCAAGAGATCATGTTAAAGACAAACTCATTTTAAGTATCTAAACTTTTTTCAAAAGAAAATAATAAATCTGTGCAGCAAATTTTGGTTAAAAAATAATTCAGCGGATCTCATCTGATATATGAAATGCACTATCACATTGATGTAAAGTATTTTTTTCAAAAGCTAAATGAAATGAGAATGACTATTTTATATTACAGTATTATTTATTTTGTACATTATAATCTGGAGAACTTAAGTATAATTCTCATTGTAGTTTTTGATCATCTGCTCAAAAATCTGGGCTCCCTTCTTTTCTGTTTGATAAACATAAGTTCTGGCACTCTGGCCACATTCACAGCCTTCTCTCAATACCTCCCTGGCCTTACCTTTTACCCAGATTCCATACATTACACTCTTTAGTCCAAATATGAATTTAGAAGGTCTTCTACTATATAGTCCCTGCACATTCACACCCCAAGCTTGTACTCTTTTATCATAAACCTTCTCCTTCATCTTCAGGTATCAAGCTTCATCAAGAGCAACATTAAATTTTACATACTTCATGTTTTCAACAAATCTTCCTCAATAATCTAGCCAAAAGTGGATGCTTCTATAAACTTCCATTAGCAACAGATTACCACCTCTCATCTGAATTACTGCTATAGCACACTAAATGATCTACCAACCTCTGATTTTGCCCCATTTACTACTTTCTCCGTGGTCAGCCAGAGTGGTTATTTTTCCTGAAACACAATTGTGATCATGTCACGCTTTCCTGATGAAAGGCCATGTGTGACTCCCAGTTACTCATAACAATTAAGTGCTACATTTTCTAGTCTTTACTTTTCTACTACCATTTCCAGAAACTCCTTTTTCCCATTACTCCATGCATACTCTGTGTCTTTAACCATGCAGATATCATTCAGGACCTGAAACATACCAAGTTTTCTCTTTCTCTTATTGTATTTGCCTAAAACAGGGCTTAGCAATGTTGTTCAAGACCAGACCTATTTATAAAGCATAAATCTCTTGATTGCCTTTCCCCTTTGCTCAGCGAGGCAAGGAGCAGATCTGCTCTAAAACTTAGACCCTAGTAATAGAAAATCCTTGATATGTCTTAAAAAAAAACATAGTCTCCATCATTATAAATTATGTTAAATTAGAGAAGAAATGCATTTAAATAACTGAATCATTGTTGGTAATGAGAATGCCAGAATAAGAGTCAAAGCACAAAAGCATATTCCAGACTGTTCCACCAACTGCTTCCGAAAAGATAAGCAAGTTGTTTTACCTCACTGAATCATGCTTTCCATTTCCCTAAAATGGAATGTTTTAACTAGATTATCACTAAGAGGCATTTTATCTTTTATAGTTCTATCATTCCAATTCTACTATTCAATTATATGACAGTTGTTTCAAAAATCATAAATGTGTCTCTTTTCTTCTGCCTCTCAACCTTTTCTGGTTCCGATGATATCATGACTTCTAGTGTAAAGGAAGAAATATGCTTCTTCAAAGCTAAAAGTAGCATATTAGATTTTACCAAGTGTTTCCAAGCTAGAGAAGACATAATATCGGGCAGATATCATTAAATGACCAATTCAAATAAGAAACAATATTTTAACTGGTATCTGTACTCCTGGTCTAGTAGAACTTGAAACATAGGAGGGCACTCTATAAAAGTTAGGTGCCTTCCTTTAGTACATTTAAAGATAAGCAGAATTCAGTTGGACTAGATTGAATTTAAGTATTCAATAACTGAATTAAAAACAAAAGACCATGAGTATACTGCACAGAATGAACATAAAGAGTTCTGCACCAGAGTCTCCCCAATTTTAGCCAGTTCGCCTTAAAAACTTAAGATACCTAGACCTTATTATAAAGGACTACTGTGGGGCACTACCATTTTACAATCTACAGGCCATAACATATTACAATCTTAAGTAAATGAAAAGAATAAGCCATAGAACTTTGAGAAGCTTTGCATTTCGTGTATAAAAATTAAAATGGAGAGTAATGAAGCATATTTGAAAAAAGGCCACTGGGAGAAATGTAGAGCAAAGCAAAACCAGGAAGAAACAGATAACACATGTTAAGACATTTTTGGAACCGATAATGCTAATCTGAATAAATACACATATACAAAGAGGCTACATCATTTTCTCTCTACATTTTCTAAGTAGTGCTGCCAAATATGGAAGGATTGGAGCCATTTCTGGGAAACTGCTGAATCAGGAGCATGAGTCAGAAAGTAAACCCTTAGCACAGAAAAAGTACTAAAAAAAAAAAAAAGTGTTGAGAGCTCATACACAAACAGACATACATTCAGTTCATAAGGTCCAAACTTTCTGGAGTCATCAAAGCACCATGCACTCTTCTCTCTCCAAACTTATCTCCTTATATTATGTGTATTTGGAAGAAATCTGTCCTCCTGAGGAAACAGATTTTACCTGGATCTAAATGTTGAGGTACATACAGCACAGAGTTGGTACTGCTTGTGACTAAAGATGGCTCTGAAAACTAATGGCAGGGCATTTTCTATCTTAAATGACAAGAAATCTAAAATAAAAATAAAATTAACCAAAATAAAATAAAGTGCTTAAGTTACATTAAAAATTAATTTAGAGACATAGAAAAAAATTGCTTGACAGTAATTTAAGGGAGACTAAGATGCTCCTTCTCCAAAAGCCTTTAAGATGTAATTATCTCTCTGAAATGGTCTAGACATCACTCTTCTCTGAACTAGGCAGCAGGAATGGATCATGAGCTATTCTCAGGCTTATGAATATATTTTTGGCACAGGAGGTTCAACAAATACACCCCATACATAATCAACACATTTAGGTTATATCCCAAGGGTAAGTCACCCTTGGACAACAAAAAAAAATTTCCTCCTTCCTCCTTTGCCCCATGACAAGACCTTCTCAATTTTGTAATGGCACTCTATTATCATCATTAATAGATATTAAAATACCACAGCTTATATAATAACTTCATATTTCTTATTACCTCATTCAACATTTATTTTCAATAACAATAATAATAGCAGCAATGACTTTGCACTTGAATTTCAGTTCTAAGCTCTCCTGAGCAGAATGGGCCAATGATCTTAGCTCTTTTTCAGACAGAGCCCAGGGCATGCAAATAACAAAGTAATAACTAATAAAAATGAAATAATGTCAAACTGGGCCTACTGTCCTTATTTGTCAAAATAAACTTAGTCTATCTGGATCTCAACTCTTACTCATTATCATTTTTTATTAAAAAGCATATTTATATTTATACTTAATCTCTACAATCTCCAAAGAATTTATCCCAGAAAACTCTTCAAATAGTTTAGCTTTAAAGACTAATAGCCAGTATAGGGGCACCTGGGTGGCTCAGTGGGTAGGGCGTCAGACTTCAGCTCAGGTCATGATCTCAAGGCTTGTGAGTTCAAGCCCTGCATCGGGCTCTGTGCTGACAGCTCAGAGCCTGGAACCTGCTGCATATTCTATGTCTCCCTCTCTCTAGCCCTCCCCTGCTCATGCTCGCTCGCGCTCTCTCTCTCTCTCTCTCTCTCTCTCTCTCTCAAAAATAAATAAACGTTAAGAAAAAATTAAAGACTAATAGCCAGTGTTAGTATAAAATTGTGAAATTGTTCTTTTGAACTTTATAGGAAGCATAATGACATTCTGTCCTATGAAAAACTAAATAACCACAGTGTTCTGGTCTAATGCATGTGTTGCAGTTTCAATGATCAGAATTCTCTCCATCAGTGAGTGGCACTAACATCCTTGCTTGGCATTTATAGTACATCTTCACACAATGTTCCACAATAGCTATCACATCTTGTTCTCGGTTATGATGATGAATAGCAAAGCATTTTAATTCATACTCCTGATTTTCACTGTTTTTCTACCCATATTAATTTGCATTTGGCTACATTGATCAGCACAGTCTGCACTGACACAAGGCATTCATCTCTGAAGACTTTAGAAATATAAAGAGCCACGGACTCTTTCATTTTTATAACATGCCAATGTGGTACATTAGGTCAAGATATTGCAGCTGAGTAGTTAATTCAATAAATATAAGTGGCTTTCCTAGTTGCTGGATTGAGGCAGTCTCAAATATAATGCTCTTAATAAGAATCACCTTAGATGCTTATTAAAAATATAAACTTCCTGAGCCACAAACATCAGACATTGTAACACTGTAAATCTAGGTAAAAGCCCAGAAGTCTGTATTTTATTAAGTATACCATGGGGTTTCAACACAGTTGGTCCCAAAACTCACACTGAAAATTTCTGAGAATGAGTTAATGTCTAAACTGTGAAGTTCCCTCTCATTGGACTATGCCACATCTTATCCAAAACTGCTTAAACCAATAACAATTCTCCTATGCCTATATTTGACAATTAGCTATATTATAAAGTTTGCTGACTTATTTTATTCATATCAGCCATATGCAAGATTGTGACAAATATAGTGTCACCCTCCCCAAACCACCTCTCTTCCAGTAATTTACCCAGACCAACCTCCTACACAGCAACAGAAAAAAGTCCATCCTAACATGCTAGGATTATATTAATTAAATATCCTATAAAATATAGTAATGGAAATAAGAGAAAATGACATATATGAAAATAGTCTTTATAAGTATTTGGGGGGGCTCCAATGCTGAAAAAGGTGGAGTAAGGAAAATGGTGGAATAACTCCAATCATGAGTTTGAGAAGGTCTAGTCCACTATTATGACCAAATATTCCATTTTGCTCGACTCAGTTTTAGCACTGAAAGCCCCATGCCTCAGAAAGCTTTCAGTCATAGGTCAACCAATAGGTTGGTCACCATATTTCATACTTCAATATTTAGGCTTTAAATTCATAAGGGACATAAAAAATGCCTACAATGGCCTATCAAAAGAAAATGCTAAAGTAGGATTTTATTTAAGAATTGCTCATGAAAACTAAGGCCTTGGATTAAAAAAAAAAAAAAGGTACCACGGCACCCTAAAATTTGAGCTTTATTTTTCACTCAACGGATTATTCAAGAGGGGTCTCTGAAAAAGAATAAAACAAAAATCACAATTAAGAAGCAATAAATACTCAACAAATATATAATCATAGAAGTTACTAGGAGGAGTATACATTGAGATTTCCAATATATAGACATCCATGTGTTATGGACTTTTAGCTGATAAGGTAGAAAGCCTTCTGAAACACCAACAATTACTTTCAAAGGTAACAGTAATCTGGGCAGGAACAGGAAAACCAAAGAGTTAAACGAGTCACCCCTTGATTGAGGTCCTGGATAAAATAGGTATGAGGGGCCCAATGTTAATGATTTAGAGTCTGAAATGAGAATGGATAAATAAAATTTCCAACGGTCAGAAGAGCACTAGCTCATTTACAATTCCAGCTAGGGGAGTTGCTGATCACTGTTTTCTGACAGATCACTGAAGAGTAATGATTAATTACATTTAATAAAGCTAAAGGGCGTAGATCATTCATAGGGGAACATTATAGGCACATCTCAATTATTTAAAGTTGAACGTCTGCTCTGTGATTTATTCATTACAAAATGTCGAGCTGTTTTCACTACTAAGGAGAAGAGTTAGTGGTTTTATTTACCTTCCTCCATTTATCTTTTTGTTTCTTTGGGTTCTTCAGTTTCTAAGTAGCCTGAAAAACTTCAGTGGGAAGGATCCTAGGGACCTTTTCCCCATTCCTGTTTAATCCCAACTAATAGCTTTGAAACCAGAGGCCTTTTTAATTATTGTCAACAGTCACATAGTTGCCTGAGCCAAACAATTTCAAGCAGGACCTAATTACCTCTGGTCTGGACTACTGTAACAGCCTAATAACTGGTCTGTCTCCGGTCCCAGCCCCATTCAATCCAAGGGGCTTCAATTCAATTCAAACCAGAGGGACCTTTCAATCATGTAAATATGACCATGGCATTCTACTGCTTCATATCTTTCAAGGGATTTATTGCCTGCAGAATTAGGTCCAAACTATGACTCAGTGATAGGTTCATCTCCAGCCAGTTTCACTACACATACTCTATACTCTGACCACACCAAAATTATTTGATTCCTCTGACAAAATGAAGCCTTAGTTGCTATCCCTCTGGCCAGGGTGCTGAGCTCTCTTTACCCTTCTGATGACCATTTGCTTCCCTTCCTGTCTCAGTTCATGCTATGTCGTCTGGTGGGGTGGGAGTGGGGGTGTCTTCTCAGACCTCCTGAAGAACAAATCCATTGGGGATCACTATTCTAGGCTCCTACTATAGCCTGACATATATCTTTTTTGAGCATATACTGTTAATACTCAATGTCACTCAATTTCTTTCTCCCTGAGGATGTGGGCTTCTTCTGTAATCATTTCTATACTGTCTTACACTTAACATGGATAATCAACAGGCATGTATTGACTGATTTCCTATGAGAAACAATCTGTAACTCAGAAAGCAAGCTTACAAAAAGAGAGAAACTCTATTAAAATCAGTTAAAAATAACAAACAGATCAGAAATGTTTACTGGGATCTACAAAGTACAAAATAAACAGCCATAAAACAAAGTCCTCAATCTTAGAAATTTACAGTTTATCTGGAGATGTAATAAAGTACATGAGTGATGAATGTGAATAATTATACGTGTATATATACATAAAGCAAATATATTTGCAATAGTGTACAGACTATTCAGGACATGGTTTCTCACAATAATGTGCTAATTTTGCAAGTAACTTGGGCATAAAAGGAAATGCAGGCAAATGAGCAATATTAACTGAGAATTCATGAAATAAAACTAGTAGGGCATAGATAACAATAATTTCTAACTCACTAGTAATCAGAACAAAATAATGTCAAATTGGCAGAAAAATTATAATATACATTTTTTGGCAAGGGTATGAGGAAATGGGCATCTTCATACACAACTGTAAGTTGTTAACAATATTCTGGATAGCAATCTTGACACACATTAAAAACCAACAGATTCATATGCCTCTTTACCCAAGAATTCCATCTCTAGGAATTTATGTAACTTTGGTGGTAAATTAATTAAAACTATGGACTATAAAATATTCATGTTATTAAAAGGAGATGCCTAAATGTCCCAGACTAGAAGATAGCAAAGATTGGTATGCAATAAAGCCATTAATTAATTTTTTTTACATTTATTCATTTTTGAGAGACAGAGACAGAGCACAAGCAGGGGAGGGGCAGAGAGAGAGGGAGACACAGAATGAGAAGCAGGCTCCAGGCTCTGAGCTGTCAGCACAGAGCCCGATGCGGGGCTTGAACTCATGAGCTGTGAGATCATGACCTGAGCCAAAGTCAGATGCTTAACCGACTGAGCCACCCAGATGCCCCCAATAAAGCCATTAAAACTAATGGTGTAGAATTATAATTTGATTTGAAAGGTGTTAATACATTAACGTAAGTTATAAAACATCACATGTAGCATAATAACAATATGTCTGAATGCAGACATGTGAAAGGTAAATGACCAATACGGTAACAAGAACAGTATAGTGGTTGAAATTAGGAGTGAAGATTTTATTTTGCATATTTATGGTTTTTAATTGTTCTGTAATGAGCATGTATTTAATAGCCCTTTCATAGTAAAAACAGCTCTTTGAAGCGAAATATTAAAGAAAAATATAGACTAACAAAACACACATACAAGGAAGACTGAATAAATGTGGTAGTGAAAATGGTATTACTACAGACACAGGTGTCAAAAGTGAGCATCAGTATATGGACATTACAGTACGAAGAGCAGCCTTATTTTCCATGAAGAAATACATGCATTTTAATATGGTAGTCATTGGAGATTTCTGAGCACAGGTATATCATGAAAGTAGTGTTGTAAGCAAATATACGGGGCAATAGTGAGTAATCTTCATGTAGAGAGAGATCTTAAGTCCACTCCTGAGACAACTGGTATAATTTAGAAGCATTATTATATGGGCTTAAAGAAGAACTGAACTGAGAGACATCAGTAGGAGAGAGGAGCAGCCAAGCACCCTACTCCTTTGGAGCCTTTTCTGATACCTCTCCCTGGAATGCCCTTCTCCCAGGTACTAGCTTTACTTAAGACACGGTAGGCTCAAATGTCATCTTCTCATTATACCACCCTGATTTCCCTATGCTCCCAATCCCTTTTGCCTTATTTTTTCCATAGCATGGATCACTTTCAACATCCTAGATGAAGCACTTCATTTTGTTTTCTGTTTCCTACATAAGAATATATATGTTCCCTCAAGGGCAGGAACTTTTGTTGTTGTTAACTAATGTGTCCTCTAGGATCAAAATAGTGTTTAGCCTCTAACAGTTGTTCAACAGGAACTTGTGGAGTGAACAACTACATATAAAAAGGGAAAGAGGTAGAGAGTCTGAGATAAAACTGCAAACACTAATAGTGAGAAACTTTCCCAATGAGGATGTTTAATTTTCACATAAGATGAGGACTTGGTATTCGGACAAGCTGACTCTGAATTAAAACAGTGGCATCCAGGGGCACCTGGGTGGCTCAGTCTATTAAGCCTCCAACTCTTGAATTCATTTCAGGTCACGATTTCATGGTTCATGACTTCAAGCCCTGCATTGGGCTCAGAGCCTGCTTGGGATTTGGGGATTTTTCTCTCCCTCTTTCTGTACACCTCCCCCCCCCGCCCCCAAACTGCTCATGCTCACTCGCTCTCTCTGTAGCTCTCTCTCTCAAAATAAACAAATACATAAACAAATATTTAAAAAAAAACAACAAAAAAAATAAAACAAAACAGTGGCATCCAAGTAAGAAAAATGCCCTGGAAGTTAAGGATAACTATAGGACCATAGTTGGTGAGGTTTCATAGCTAAGGATAAAAGGAATAGTGGACTTGTGATTATTTTGTGAATTCAAGTTAAAAAAAAAAAAGAAAGAAAAGAAAGAAAAGAAAAGAAAAGAAAAGAAAAGGTGAATATCTAGATTCCCAAAGAAAGAAGGTAATGGCAGAGATTTACATTTATAGGAAAAAGGAGGAAGCAGTGATGCAGGATATAAGGAACAACTGGAAAGTATAAATTAGAAGAAGCAGAAAAATAAAGAGAGGGAGAATGTGATGTCATTGAATCCGGGGACAAACCAGGAGTATAAAGGGACAAATAATGAGTTTTGTATTTTTTTCAAAGATCTCAAAATGTCTGAGAGCAAATACAGTCAAAGGGATATTAGATATTAGGTATGTTAAGTATAGGAACTTGAGTCACGGGGTGGTAGGGTGCAGAACTAGCTGTAAAGGAGATGGTTTTAGACAAGAATAAGGACACTTTTCCCCACAGACACCCAGAAAGAGAAGATAATTGTGAGAAAAGGATAAGGAGAGTAAAAAAAATGTATAAAAATTGAAGCATCACATTCTTTTTGATAGAATAGGTGGAGATGATATGCCAAGGAAAGGATACGACAGCTGGGACTGGGGGCATGGTAAGAGAGAAAAGGTCTAAAATAGCTCCCACAGGGAGAGAGCCTGGGAGTACAGAAAAGACAATTAAAAAGACTGCCAAATAGCAGCAGAGAGCAGATTGAAGTTTGAAAGCATCCAGTTCTAATGAGCCAAATCTGCAATGCTGTTTGCCTCTAGCAGCGCTCTCTCTCCTGGGAAAAGCAGCAGAGGGAGCAAGAGGGAGAGGTAACACAGGTTTTAGGAATTTGCTGGACTAGCAAAGAAGCAAAGGTTATTAATGAAGAGGCAAATCTCATGCTCCTCGTTGGGAGTGAAAATCTAACTCATTTGTAGCAAGGATGGCAAAAATGCCCGAGTCTTATCACTGAAGGGCACTTCCAAGGAAGTGGGGAAAGTAATTATTGTGAGTTCTGAGCCAAAAGCTAAAACTTTCAAGGAAATTAGAAAGATTCTCATTTCTCACCACCACCACCATCACTCCTGCGGAAACTACAGGAATGGGAAGAAGCAAAACCTAAATGAGACCAGAAGACTCTTATCAGAGGACTGCTACAAAGTGAGCAACTTTGTTACTGTGTGTGTGTGTGTGTGTGTGTGTGTGTGTCTGTGTGCGCGCGTGCGGGCGCATGCTGGGGAAGGTGGGCTAGACATTACCACTAATACAAAAAAAGTGGTAACTGTCTAAAGTTTTATGCATTTCTAAGACATTAGGGTCACTCATTTTTGTTTTTCATTTTTTAAATCTTATTTACTCATCTTGAGAGAGAGAGCGTGATAAGAGCAGGGGCAGAGAGAGAGACAGAGACAGAGGATCCCAAACAGGCTCTACACAGTGTCAGTGCAGAGCCCTATGTAGGGCTCGAACTCACGAACCATGAGATCACGACCTGAGGCAAAATCTAGATCCAGATGCTCAACTGACTGAGCCACTTAGGTGCCCCAGGGTCACTCATTTTTAAATAAACTACAAGAGAACCTACTAGAAAAAAAATGTATTTTGTTTATTACACAAAGTTTGAGGTTCCTAAATTATTCCTCTACCAGATAATTATTCCTCTACCACACGCCTTGCTTTTTAATCAAATCCCAACACTTCCCATTGGTACAATACAGTTGTTTGTAGGGCAGAGGTGGCCCCTCCACCTCTTTGACCTCTCACTCTACTCCCACATTGTTCACTCTGCTCCAACCACCTCTGCCTCCTTTTAGGAATAATTCAAGCTGATTCCCAACTTAGGACCCTTGACTGCTATGCTGTTCCCCCAGACAGGCCTAGGAAGGCCTTCTTGACAGTCAGGCCTCTGTTTAAGTGTCACCTCGGAGAGAACTCTTCTGTCAACCTTAAGTGCCCCAAGATGCACCCTTTATCCCATCACCTGGTTTTGTATTCCATCACCTGTTTTATTCCTGACACATTTTACCTCATAACATCTTGCTTATTTTTCTTGTTTTGCCATCCACCTCCCCCATTTAATATGACCCCTGTGAGGTAAGGGATTCTGCCTGTCTTAGCCACCACCATATGACCAGCATTTCAAATACTAGCAAGCACACAATATACATTCAATTATTTGTTTGATGAATGAATGAATGATAGGCACTTATATTTTAATGCTAAATATGATGGAAAGTAACACTGAGTATATGGTTTACTCATCAGACTGTGTACCAAAAAACATGAGAGATAAAAATTATATTGCTTCTCTCTCAGAACATCCCAAAATATCGTATCTATCTTATTCTAAGCAATAAAATATATGAAAAAGTAAATTTGACCGTGAATGGAAGGACAAAGGAAGAAACACCCATGACGATGAATCTAAATACATCTCAGTGAAGATATAAATGATCAAAATGACATAAAAATGTTTATCTTATTTTTACTAACCTCAGGGAGGTCTGGAAATATAGGCAGATTTTACAGAATTTGAACAGTGTGGGATTTAATTAGGGCATATACATAAACAAAATGTCAGACAAATTTTCCACAAAATAACTCTAAAATTATGAGTAATGTTTTTACTGTTTGTCTTGCTATATAAGATCTAGAAACATACTTAATTAAGAGGCTAAGAGGAAGCAGATCTTAATCTCTTCTCCATAAAAGGCAATCTCAAAATAAGAAATTCAGTCTCTAGTCAAGTTTTCACACACTTTATGGAAAGTATTCTCTGACAGTTCAGTGTTACCAAAAAAAAAAAAAAAAAAAAAAAAAAGCAAAACAAAACAAATAAACAAACAAAAATCAGGGGAGGAAATGTTAAAATCTGAACTCTTAATGAATAATTTAATGTACAAAACTCCTAAAGACCTTATGTAGGACATTATTTATTAACAAATTCTTCTGAAATCTGATGAAGAAAAATCAGTTAAGACACAGGTATATTTTCAAAACAATATTTTCAAAACATGTTATTATTCTCTTAACATGCCCATGTAGAAGCCAAAACTGAAAAGATTAATGAACAAGGAAACCTCTAATGAACCCAAATGGAGAGATGTTCTACAGAATACCTGGACTATACTCTTCCGGTACATCAAGGACAAGAACACAATAGTACAGTTGAAGAAGTATTCCATCTTGAGACTAAGAAGACAAGTAAACAAATGAAGGGCAAAATCCTTAAACTGATGTTGAAGGGAGGTGCCCAGATAGCTATGCAGGAAATTACTAGAACAGATGAATTTGAACATAGACCCTGAGCTAAATGACAGCATTCTAACATTGTTAAATTTCCTATTTTTTTAATTGTACCATGATTCTTTAGAAAAATTTTCTCATTCTTCAGGAACACAAACCAACTAGGGATAAACAGGAAAAAATGGATGGATGGATGGATGGATCGATCGATCCATTGATCAATATATCAATTGACTGGCCTAATGAAAAATTTCAAAGACTGTCAAGTGAAACAGAAACTTCACTCATGTCAGTGATTAGAATAACAATAAGTAACTAGTAAACAGATGTGTCAAAGATAGAACCATATGCTATAAAACAAAAATCAATAAAAATCACAACATCTGCTGTTTTAAGTTCTAACAATATATTATTTCAATAGATGAAACCTTATAAAAATTGAAATTGAAATATAAAGATTTATTGAAGTAAAAACTAAATATAAATATTTATTCAATAAAATATACCACGACATCATTTCAATTTTAAATTAAAAACATAATTGGAGGATTTAAACCACAAAATAGTCCACAGAAATCAAATTCCAGACATAGATTGATAAGTTAAATCTTTACTCACTGTCCTTAAAAATTTTGATTTTTAAACTGAAACACTAACAATAAAATAATAGTAATACAACATGCAGCTTTGGGGTGGTTATTACATCATTCTTACTTTATAGAGAAAGAAAAGAAGCTTATAGAGATTAAGTATCTTGCCCAAAATTTAAACAGTAGTCTGTGACAAATGTTCAAAGATTATAAGAGCCTGCCTTCCCTTGCTCCTTGGACAAAACTTTATGCCAGGATGGGAAATTTTTTCTTTATGTAACACTTCCAATCTTAGTATAAAGCTTGAACATGTCTACATTACTGCCAATGTTACTTTCAAAATTCCTATAGTTTATATATAATAATTAGCATCTTAAGGTGGAGAATGACATTGGTAGAAAAAACTCAAAGCTAAAATATTTCTTGCTTTTTCACTACTTGCAGAAAGGGCAAAAGTCAAGATACACACACATACACGTATACCTGCACTTATTACGTGTGTGAGTGTGTGTGTGTGTGTGTGTGTGTGTGTGTGTGTGTGTGTGTGCGTGCACATGCATGCGTGCTCATCTAGATATTATATTGGTTTCAGGCATGTAGTAGGTTCCAAATCACTGGGCAATAGTCAGACCCCAAATAATGTGCTCCGATTTCTTGTTTATTTCCTTTGCAACCTGTCTCTCCTCACAATGCAGCAAACTGTGACTATTTGGGACATACCAATATTAAAGTGCATCTTAAGGAATGACATACAGGACATAACTATACCAAAGCAGAAAAAGAAGAAAAACCTCTTTTAAAAAATTTTTTGGTCAAGGTTCAGCTGAGGAAATCTACTGACCCACTTTGAAATTAAAATGCTGTTTTAGCACAGACACACACAGGGAATTTTCCACTGAGGTTGCACATAGTAGCATATCAAAGCTCTACCAATGACACCCGAAACACCATCCCCAAGGCAAGAATATGCATGCTGCATTTCGGCAGCTCACTAATTACCCCGAATTTATCTTAACCTTAAATCTTTAAAGAAAAATTATGATTATAGGAAATCCAAGTTTGCAATTAAACTAGAATATCATAATCATTTCTAGGAGTCATCTCAGTTTCTTTTTTTTTTTTTTTTGCAGTATTCCTGACTTATCGTTACATATGCAATCATCATAACAGTAATCTTCACTTTCAAAGTGGTATCAACTTAATATTACGAAGACATAAGAGACAAGTCATTACTTTCATTATCGTGAACTGAGACATTTCGACCAATTCATGACAGATATTGTGCATGTAATATAATGTTATTATGGAACAAAGAAATTTGATGACATATCCATGTTTTTACTCACCAGTTGTTTCCACAATGCCTTCTAGGATGACGACAATCTCGAACTGTTCACTTTGCATGCTTCGCTGGGATAGGTCATAAAAGGGGCTTTTGGCATCGATCACGTGGCAAATTGTGAGGGGGGAAACAAGAAAAAGTTGATCTGCCCCTGTACTAAAACCTACATCCAGTTCAAGTTGGTCAAGGGGAAGGAACTCACCCTCAGGTGTCTGCCGAGACTAGACAAGCACACAGAAAAAGAGAAGAAATCACCACTTGTACTGAAATTTTCAAGGCAGCCCAACAGTAATTTACATCATTGCCAACATTCTGCACTATCAATCATCTGCAACAAAATCCAAACAAATCATTATGCAGCTATGTTCTAGCAAATGGGCCGAAATCCCACATAGCTCATGGGGAACATACATGCATTATTTATAATATACGACTTACTATAATTACCATTCCCTAACTCATGAGCTTTGGAGAAATGCCTGGTCCAACAATGGCTGTTAGCACAAACTGTGGAACTGAGTGTACATGGCTACTGCTTGACATAAATCACTCCAGGATAACTCACTGCATGCCAGATTTGTTTTCCTCACAAAGCAAATAAGTAAGCAATTCTTTGGAAGTTTGTTGAAGCTGAAAAAGGTTGATCATAATTTAAGAAGAGATTTATTGCATCGTTACAAAGCAAAACAACAATTTTTCTAGGACTTTTGTAAGGTAACAAATCGATATAAACTTTTATATTAAAGTGAAGATGTTATCATATTATGTATCCGACAGCTCACATAATATAAGGAAAAGGCGTATGCTGTTAGCTGATGGCTTTCAAACTCCTAATAGTATACTGTATCAAAGTGTTTAGCTCTCTATTTTATGAATTTTAAAACACACTGTAAAAATTGTGCCAAATTGAAGTTTTTTAATCAAAATGCAGTTAGAAATCTATACTGGGTAAACTTACAATTTACCAAAACTTTCGTAAGTTGGTGGCATTCAGTATAAGTAGAAATCATCATAAAACTGAAATTGCTTACATGATAACAGTCTGAAAGATTAATTAAAACTGACTATTAACAATTAGCAAACCATGCAAGTAAACTTCTTTCTGTTCTATTCATTCTCACTTTATTTTCCGTATCTGTTCCTTAGAAGGATCATGTATAATAAAACATTTGTTTAATTTAAATGATGATGCCAGTAAAAAGGGTTAAATAGTTGCATACAGAAGAATGTGAGGGAAATGGGGCTTGGAAGAATCCAATATATTTAACAGACTCTGCCAAGCTAATTTAACAAACAAAACAATCTGTAACACTGGTCTGTCCAATGAAGTGGCAATTTAAAGACAAAATCCTTACTTTCAGGGTTCCAAGAAATACAATGGCTTTTTATGTGGAATAAATGAGTCTGAAAACACTGAGAAATATGGTTTAGTAAGATGTCCTCTGTGGCAAAATGGAACCAAGCGAGCGGTAGACTGTTAGGGCAGTGATTGTTGCCGAGTCTCAACGGCAAAATCAGTCAATTAGGCAGGCTACTTTGTATTTAGTGATACTCAGGAATTTTGTTTGTGTAGAAAAAATTCAATGAAATACTGAGCTATGACTTGTGAGCAGTTGAGGAGGAGAAGGAGAAGAAGAAGAGGAGAAGGAGGAGGAGGAAGAAGAGGAGTAAGGGGAGGAGGAGGGAAGAAGGGGAAGGTATTGGGGAAGGAGGGGGAGGAGGAAGAAGAGAAGAAAAGGGAATGGGAGGAGGAGGAGAAATAATAATCATAATCATAATCACCACAATAATAATAATGATTCTGACAAGAAAAAAATCCAGGGAAAAACCTGATAGTCCAAAAATAAAAAGAGTAGTTCTAACAACCAATGTTGGAGAAAACGAGACATTTCTAAGCCAGTAGAGTCACCTATGCTTCTAAATTCATTCTCAAATTAGTAAAACATGAATGAGACTAGCACTGTTCCAACTCTAGAAATGCATAACAAGTATTCATTAATATTACAAAATAAAAGCCAAAAACAAAACAAAAACAAATAAATACAAAAACCCTAAGTCATTGTTCTCTCACCTAGTAAGAAACAGGTGCTATATAAACACAAGGTGGTATTCTGATGTTTATAATTAGTGAACAGAATTTAGGTCGTTTCACTAACTATTCTAAGCTCTGCTTTTTCTGTACTAAATGAAAACGTTCCCAAAAATAATTCGTTAAGAACTCAATTCTCCATTTATTTTAAAATAATTCTCCCCCAAAAGATGTTTTCCTAATTTTTATGTATATAAATCAAAACTAAAATTAATATATATATATATAAAATTAATCCCTTCCTTTCTATACCTGTGCCCCATTCTAAAAGGCTGTAATCTATTAACTTTTATATTCTCTGATCATTCAACAAACCATAAAGGGATGTGGCCTAAAAACAAGCTTTCAGGAGAATGCCAACCTAGAATAAGAAATATTCCATTTTTAGCAAATCGGTTTATTCACATAGAGGTAATTTAGAGTGAAATACGTAGGAGTCTGTTCCGTTCAGACTCCATACATGTTCTGATTTTAAAAATTTGTTCAAAATTATACCTATGTATAATTATACCTATGTTCCCCCTCCCCAAATGCTTTATATGCTATCCAAGTCATAGAAGAAACAAAGTTGACAACTGTACCTATTATGTGACACTACGTGGAAAGTAACACTTTCCTTACTTTGAAAGATGTTTTCCATGCTTACATATTTTTCAGATAAAATTCCCTGCATACTCATTGAAAATTATTTTCCAGTGAATGCCTTATAATTTAACCTTTCTTTAAATTGCTCTGAGACACCATAGGTATCCACAATTTTATCCTTTGGGTCTTCTTCCTTCATGGTAGGCCAACAAATATTTCAACTATAAATACGTTCACCTCCCTGATTTTTGTTCACTTCTCTAACCCTGTGATAGACTGGGAAGCCTATCAATCACTGTGAAGTAAATAGAAAGATGTTCTATTTAGAGGAGTGAAGGGTGTGGTTTGAGTATGGCAGGTGCTTACAGTACTGCAATTGTTTGAAGTCTGAGCTCCTGGCTAGAGCAAGGTTATCTTATCAGTGCTCAGCCAAATACTTACAATGTTCCAGAAACCTACATACACTTACCAAATACATTTTCAGAAGCACACACATTTTACTATAGGCTTACAAGGAATTCTAATCTAGGCTTTTCTAATTCTGGTGCAATTCCAGAGATTTTTCTGGAACAAAGAGGGGAAAAACCCTATGTTAGTTCTAAGTCTCTCAACTTGTATAAGTGGAGTGAGAGAACTTTTGTTCAAGGAACTGTGATATACACATGTAAGTGAAAAAGGAAATACAGAAAAGAGTTAGGTATGTGCCTTCATAAAATTAAAATGTGCTCTCTATCTTGAGTATATGATAAATCAGTAGCATTGATATTCCATCAGTTTCAAGTTTTCTTATTTAGCTATCAATTACCATATCTCACCCAGGAATTTTTGTAACAGGCAAAAAATTGTAGATAAAAATCAAGCTAACCTTTCTTTACTATGTCACCTTAAGAATTTTGAGAAGAAATCTTCATTAATAGAGCAGTTTGCTTATGGTCCACATTATTTCCTTTAGCTCTACAAACCTCCTAATCCTAAAGGGTATGCAGAACCATGATCATTTCCTAGATAAAAATGTATAAATAAATACAGTCAGGATCAATAATAATTAAAAATAATTGCTAGAGACTAAGATTGATGTTAGTAAATTGTTAAAATTTCTAAAAATCTGATAACTACGGTTAACTTTTTCTGATGAAATAATCATTTAGATCATAAAATGATTCAATAAGAAAGTGAGAAAGAGGTCCAAAAAAAAAAAAAACAGTTCATGGAAAATTTGAAATTCTCAAAAATTTAGAACTCAGTTTAAAAACACAAGGACCTGAAGAATGACTTCCATAAAACTTTTATTCTCATTTGCATGGAATTTTGGGAAGAAAATAGGCACCTTTCTGCCATTTTAAAGCCTTTCTGGTTGACTGCATTATAACAAATTCTGAGTTAAGAAAAAAATTAAAGAAATCTAAGGCTTAAAGTTTAAGTTTACTGTACAAAAATTATAAGTAGAACATGTAGCAATAATTTCTAAGTTATCCTTCAGTATAAAAATTTTGCTATTTAAAAGTAGTATTTTTATGATGTACATTTTAATTATATATAAAATGACTCTGAACTCCCATAAAGTCTAAAAGAGAGCTACAAGATAATCAATTACAAATTCTGACTAAAAGTGGAAAAGAGATTCAAAAGTCACAGATGCCTGAAAAGGACTATCAATGTCATGGACTTTATAGACAAATAGTTTTCATATTACAGATGAAGACTGTTGAGCACATGTCCAAAGACACACTGCATGCACACGTGCACACACACACACACACACACACACACACACATACACAGAGCTCTGAGATGCACATTTAGAACTGCCCTGGCAGACCTACATTTGGCCATCCTCCTCTGAGAGATTTGCGACCAGTTGTCCACATTCATTCAACAGGAACACACTGCACCAATACAATCAATCTCTTTGCAGCCTTTCTCCCATCTCTCCAACCCATAACAGTGTTCTAATTATAACCACTGTACTCTTTCCTAGCTCGGAGGGAGGCTAGGGGAATTTTGAAAAGAACATTTAATCACTACCATCTGATTCATGAGATGTTCCTCTATCATATTCCAAGGCTTGTCCAGTGCCCGACTACCTTCGACAAGTCCCCACTGGAAAAGGCCAGTGGTTAGGAAAGGAAAAGAGACAAAAAGAGGCTAAGACGGAGAGAGCAAGCCCTTCCTGGCCTCCAGCCTCCTGCTATTTTATCTGTAATTTCATTTCTCCTCTTTAAACATGCAGTGTGTGTGTGTGTGTGTGTGTGTGTGTGTGTGTGTGTTGTGTGTGCGTGTCGAATATAAGCTGAAGACACAGAGAACGTAAAATGAGGTCCGAGTGCTATCTGCAAGCTAAAATTAGGAAATAAGCCAAAAGCAGGTACAAGAATAAGCAACGAAAATGTCCTGTGACTCGAAGCAGTTCTGGCAATGGTTTTGGGACTCAGATCAAAATTCAAGTCCGGTACAGGAGAGTGTGGACCTGACCTAGAATTTTTTCTGGACTGTCTATAACTACATTGCACATTTCTTCTGGCTCCATAAGCTTGAACTCCTATCAAAACTCGGGTAGAAAAAATATGACCAACATCAAGCCTTAAATAAAAAATTTTAATGCTGAGATAATCATCCATAAATATGTTTATTTTTATGACAAGAAAGTACCTGATAGAATGGAATGGAATTTGTCTTGTAATAAATTGTGTGAGGTTTTTACACCATTCAAATGAAGGAACAGGTTTATAAGTCCTTGAGGGCCTTTTATGGAATTTATAACTGTGGACAGAATTTGTAACCCTACATGCACATTTCCCCTCCTACTCACCAAACACCCTCAAATCCATCAAATGCTTTTTCCTACTTCTCTTTATCATTTGTTCTTACCTACTGCGGTTTATTTGTGGGTCTTTATGTCCCTTATTTCTGTTCACACTGTTCCCCTGAGTACAAGCCACTCTGTACTTTTCAGGAACCATATTAAAAATAAAACAAAACAAAGCAAACAAAACAACATATCACTACTACTTTTTAAAAGAATGAGAATTCTGCTTAAAAAAAAACAAAAACAAAAACAAAACAAAACAAGTCCTGTACCTACTGGAGAATTATTGTACTTGTGTTGAAGAAAGCAAAGCTAGGCCAAGTAGGAACTGTGCTTTCTTTTTAAAGACATAATGAATCCACCTAAAAAAAAAAAAAAAAAAAAAATTCAATGATTATAGGATCTAGCCCTTAGAATTCTGGGGAACTCAGTCTTAGGCTTTTTGAATATTCTTACTGACAGTTTGTATAATATTCAGAAGAACAGTGTTTATTAGATATTCATTTGTGGATTTAATTTTTTAAAAGGTGACTAATTATCTCAAGATCAAAACAAAATTGGCCAAGTCCAATTGGTGGAAAGAGTCAGTCATACAAAATAAAGTCACATAGAGGCAAACACATAACTGCATTTCAGTGCAAGGTATGAAATGGAGACAAATAATAATATATGAAAAAAAATCAGGAATCATGTGGTCCAGAAATTATTGTGGTTAAAAGATTAACAAAAGGTTAGGACATGTGAAGAGGATAAAGAACTTATTGGTTTAAAAACAACAATTTTGGGGGCGCCTGGGTGGCGCAGTCGGTTGAGCGTCCGACTTCAGCCAGGTCACGATCTCGCGGTCCGTGAGTTCGAGCCCCGCGTCAGGCTCTGGGCTCCGATTCTGTGTCTTCCTCTCTCTCTGCCCCTCCCCCGTTCATGCTCTGTCTCTCTCTGTCCCAAAAATAAATAAACGTTGAAAAAAAAAATTAAAAAAAAAAAAAACAATTTTGTTTTTTATTGCATCTGAACTTGCTCACGTTCATATGGGGAAACTAGACAGCATCCAAACTGAGTATTCATAGAAAGAAAATTTTATTTATAAAGGTAATACAAAAAGAATATATATGATACATCAGAAGGTGATTGCACACCAGTACCTTTCAATAAGTGAAAGTTAAGGGTTGCATAGCTGCTCTCCTAGGAAAGAGAGATGACTATAGGGGCGCCTGGGTGGCTCAGTTGGTTAAGTGTCTGACTTCGGCTCAGGTCATGATCTCGGGGTCTATGAGTTCGAGCCCAGCATCAGGCTCTGGGCTGACAGCTCAGAGCCTAGAGCCTGATTCAGATTCTGTGTCTCCCTCTCTCTCTGCTCCCCCACCCCCACACACTCTGTGTCTCTCTATCTCTCAAAGATAAATAAATGTTAAAAAATTAAAAAAAGAAAGATAACTATATGCAATGAATAACAATATGAAGAAATACAATTACCCTTCTGTGAGAAAAATGTATCCTTATTTCTACATTTCAAAACATGTATCCAATAATAATTGCTTTTAAATTTACTTTATGTAAATATAGTTTGACTGAGTGCCTATAATAAACACATGATGGCTTCTGAATAATAAGTTAGTGAATTATTGAATAATGTATCAAGAAATATTATTTAAATCTTCCCTAACAAGGTGTACGTCAAGGGCAGTCAACTATTAGTGTTAGATTTATAGAAAAGAGTGAGATTTCTGTATCCTTTAAATCCAACACTAAATTACAGGGTCTAGAGTTAGAGCCATCAGCCTCAAGTTTAGGAATTTTTATTAAAACTTTCAACTGAAAGATACATTAATTTAACATGAGCAGGCTATGTATTAGTTCCTATAGTGTAGTTTTCTTGTTTTTAAAGAAAGGTACCTAAAATAAATTGAAAATTCAAAAAAAAAAAAAAGAAAATTCAAATAAAGCATTAATATGGAGATGAGAAGAGGAAAAGAGAAAATATCCATTTTAAAAGAACTTCCTGTAGCTACATTTATTTAAAAAAAATTATACATTTTAAAGAATAACTTTCAATTATATCCTTCAATTTTTATTTAATATGTCCTTTTTTTCCTGAGAAAAAAACCAACCACTGCAGGCATAAAGTTGGAAGATGCATATTTGAATACCGAAATAAACTGCAGTTTTGCAAGGTTGAAAGACAGGAACAGAGTTGAAATAAAATTTTGCTTTCACATAGGGGTGTGTGGTTGGCTCAATAGATAGAGCATGTGACTCTTGATCTGAGGGTCCTGACCTCAAGCCCCATGTTGGGGTTAGAGATTACTTAAAAAAAAAAAAAATTGCTTTAATATAAGACAGAGAAGTTTTATAAAAAAACAAAAAAACAAAAAAACAAAAAAAAACTTTAATCAAAACTTAGAAAATTAAAAAGTATGCACGTAAAATTCATAGTAGCAAGGATAAGAAAGACATATCCATGTTCTTACTGTCTTCCCAAAAACAGAAATTACTTTACAATCATTAAATAATACTAATACTGAAAAATAAGTTTTTTATTCAAAAATAAGGAAACAATAGAAAAAATATAAATTAAATTAGATAATAGAAAGAACACAGACTAGAATTATCATTGATGATTATGTTTTTTGTTGCCTTAAGATTCCAAATTTCTGTATATCAAAAAAATACATCTTATATTTAAAATGTCACACAGAGGTTAAAAGAGGAAGCTAAATATGTGTAATAATATTTAACAAGAAGACTGCATAAGACTGATATCAAAGCATTTTAGTTATTACTTGAAGATTATGGTACAGCTCCTCTTTCAAAATATAGTTGGCTGTCTTAGGTCACTTCATCTCAGTCCCTAAGAGAAAATGAGAGTAACTTATTAAGGGCAAATCTCCCCTCTAATTTTGTTGAATGTTATTAGTTCCCTAATAAACAGGACTCCTTTTTAATGAAGTCTAAGGAACTGACAAGAAATATGATAATTCATTTTAATTACCATGGCTACAGGAAAAATCAACTCAAACAAACTACACTAATTGGCTGGCTAAAGAGCTGACCAACCCACATCACAGAAAGCAGGAGATTTCACCAAAATTTTGTTGAAGTATAAACTGACACCACATGTCAATTATTTTTACTTCTAACACTGATCTCTTCTAACAAATCATAAGAATTTTATAAGAATATTAGGTATATTAATTTAAACAGATGTTGTTTTATCACCTTGTGTTAATATAGCACCCTGATCCAAATTTGCCAATGCCATACATTTTTTATTATTATTTTTTTTAATCAGGACACTCCTTAAGGTATATGTGGTACATAACCTTTGCGTAAAAATTACCAGTGTCCTGAACCACTTTTACACTGGATACTTCAGATTCATTGTACCCTTGTAAAAACAAAACAAAACAAAAAAAACACACACACACAAACAACAACAAAAAACTGATACGTAGATTAATTCTAATTATTCTCGCTTTGTTAAAATTTCATAAAGCCTAGAAACATCTAAAATATGTTGCCTCCAAAGACTCTTGTTTTAATAAATGATTTTATATATTTGAAAAACTAAAGAACAGCAATAAGTGACCTTTAAAGCCTAATTTTACATTTCTAATATCCAATCAATATGGCAAACTATTCTTCAGTAAGAATCTCAAAGTGTCACATAAACATGAATTCCTTGACAGAGAAGTTTGCACTATATGAATAAGGTTTTCCTGTCTTCCAGGTAGCTTACCTAAAGAGAGAGATTATACATCTTGATCTATTCATACAAACAGGCACATGCAAATAACATCACTGCAATAAACATGTCTACAGCACAACTGCTTAGCCTAATCCACACAACTCACTTTAATGCAACATGCTAAGTTATACAAAAGTATGCAGTTCACTGAAGCTAATGCAAAGAACATGCTTTCAAATTATTGATTCAGTTATCTTAATGAATAGGCACATCAAAACAAAGTTGAAAGTTTGCCAATAATCTGTGCAGAAGTTAGTATTTGTTACTGTCCATGGCATAGTAAATACATGTAATGATGTGGACTGACTGGACAACTGAGCTATGTTAACTCTAACACTTTACTGAGCAACATGATGAAAAGTAATTAGGGTTAAGATCTTATAAATAAATAATGGAAATGACACAAGAGCCAAACTTTTTAAAAGCACTTTTAACTACAATGTAAGTTGAGGCTGTTTAAAACAATACACTCGCAGGGTGGAATTGAAATTTCAAAGGCAAAATTTCAACTTAAAGATTTACCAGATTTCATTTTATTAATGCTAAATTCTGAATCTGGCTATTGTTCTCTATGCAATCTTAGACAACTTTTTAAGATTTTATTTGAAGTCACCTTTTTCAATTTATGAACATTTGAAAACTACCTAAGGCAAATACCTCAAAAAATTGAATTGGAAAAAAAAAATTGTTGAATTAAATGACACATGGAGAGAGAACTGAGCTTTTTATTCCTCATTCCCAGGCTCTAATTGGGTGAGTGATGAGGGTGGGCTTCTCGTTTGTACTGGTGCCCTCTAAGGACTAGATGGACTTTGCTTTAATAAACACTCCATGTGCAATCTGTTCTAGCATTTACACTACTGATGGCAAGAAGCAATCTTCTTTAATGGATGCTGAAAAGCTTCAAGTGAAATCTGTAATTGACAAAGGTTTCACAGAAACGGGCAATTAAGAATAAAATTAAGGAGACGCTCTACAGGAAAAGCACTCAAGCTTTCACAGAATACTACTACTCCAGGAAAATATTTAGTAAAAATAAAAATATAAAAGGACCAAGTATTGTTTCTTCCACATTATTAACTACTTCTGAGGTCACTGCACTTGTTAAAAAGATGACCACAGAGTTAATGTTAGCCTAAAGAAATAATCCACCTGCTAATACTCTTAGGAGGAAAAAGAAGAAAAAGTAAAGAAAAGCCTTAAGTGAAAGTTAAGGCAAGTTCAAAACCGATTTCTTCAAAATAAAAGCTGCTCGGTTTTAGTACCTCAAGATTGGTGGAGTAGTGTATTGACAACAAATCAAAAACTCTTTAAAGAGCGCAGCGGTAAGGGTAGGGAGAACAAGGCACTCTAGCTCAAGGCTCCAGGAACCAACACCACTGCGTAAGTGTTACTAATCCAGAAAGTGATAAAAACACATCCGAATTATTAATATAAGTAAGAGCACGAGAGTGAATGGCAAAGGAACAGAAGTCAGCTATGCTCTTATTGCCCAACCCTCCACCTCTTGCCTTTCCCCCACCCCGCGCCCTCTAGGAGGTTTACCTGTGTGATAGGTTAGACTAAAAGTCTGGGGATAGTTCTCAGGTGAGCCAATCTCCGCCTTTGAGGGTTGGCGGGAGCCTGGTGAGAAGGGGCGGGTAACACTTACTTTGAGCAGCTTACAGCGGATCTGCGCGGAGACCATGTGGCTGTTGCGCAGGTTGCCCACCCGGAACATGAGCGTGAGTTTTCCGTCCCTCATGGAGATCACCGCGTGCTCGCTAAACATCAGGGTCTCCGCGCGCTTCTTGGGCTGGGACATCTTGATAAACATGCAGCCGATGAGGAAGGCGTCCACGATGGAGCCCAGAATGGACTGGAAGAGGAAGAGGATGATGCCCTCGGGGCACTTGTCGGTGATGTAGCGGTAGCCATAGCCGATGGTAGCCTCGGTCTCGATGAAGAAGAGGAAGGCGGAGGGGAAGTTGTAGACATTGGCCACGCAGGGCGTGTAGTTGCCGACGTGGGCTTTGTTCAGGTCGCCCCGAGTGTAGGCGATCACCCACCACATGGACGCCATGAAGAGCCAGGCCACGGTGTAGGTGAGGATGAAGATGAAGAGGTTCCAGCGCCACTTGAGGTCCACCAGGGTGGTGAAGAGGTCCGAGAGGTAGCGGCTCGTCTCGCTGCCCAGGTTGCCGTGCTGCACATTGCACCGGCCGTTCTTGTCCACGAACCGCTGCCGCTTCTTCTTGGGCACAAGCTGCTGCTGCGGGCCCTGGCCCGGCCCCTGGGGCTGCAAGCCCGACCCGCTGGACGAGGTGGTCACTACCTGGTAATCGTCCCCAAATTTCCTTCGGAGTGCAGACATAATACGGAGGGGCGAGCCAGATTCAAACGCGAAGCGAAGGCGCAGGGGCCGAGCGCTGCAAACCAGCACCAATGAGGAGGTGGGGGCGGGGGAGAATGGGGGGACAAAAGCGAGCGCGCCAGGGGTGGGGGGCGCACCCGGCCGGGAGCTGCGCTCTCTGCCCCCTGCGGACTCCTCTCCTCCCCTGGGACAGAGGCTTTCTCAACAAGCTGAGTCTTAAAACAAAAAAAGTGTTCTCGCGCACTCAAGGCAGGAGGGATGCAGGGACCAGGAACCCAAGCGCAATTTTGCCTCCAAGGTTTTCGAGGCTTCTCTTTTTTTCCCCCACCATCGGCATCCCGGGCCACCTCTTGCCTCGCCACAGCCCTCCTCTGCGGCAGCACTCCCAAACTGACTTTTAAAATTAATGAGTTGACCGGCGAGTCCCACCCCACCTGCCAACTCGCCAGGCTGCCGAAACTGCGCTACCTGCTCGGACCAGACCCTCCCCCCCTCCCCGCCGCTACCCGATCGCCCGCCCCCCGGAACAGCTCCCGGCTCCCCCCCGCCCGGCACTCCCGCCTCCTATCTTTTGGCCAAAATCCCGCCCAGAGGCATGTCTGCCGGGCACTGGTGCAACACCCCCCCACCCACGCCCTCCGGGCTCTGAGTCCCCCGCGCCGGACTCCAGAGACGCTCCCGCCTGGCGTCCGCGGGCCGCAGAGTTTCCGCGGGCGCCCCCAGGGCCCTCCGACGGACTCTCAAAGGCCCCCAGGCCGCCCCCGCGCACAGCCGAGACACGGCGGTGCGCGAAACCCGAGCACTCACCCACGGGGAGGGGGCAGGAGGCGGCGCAGCGGGCGGCAGCGGCAGCCTGGCCTCGCGCTCGGCGCTCACGGCTGTTTTCCTCGCCCCCACTTTTCCTGGTGTACCACGGTGGGCACCGATGCAGGTCCCCCAAGCTCCGCACCTCCCTGAGGGCACCACGCTGCCCCCACCAGCAGGATCCTGGAGCGCCCGCACGGACTGACTTGGGCGCGGGACTTGAGGGTTCCTTGGCGCTGTGCACTCTTAGCAGGCGACGGCGGTGCTGCCGTAAGGGGTTCGAGCCTCGAGCTGCTGGTCAGACTTTCAGGTTAAATACGAGCGCCAATTCGGCTTTTCTTCTGCTTCACGGTGCCTTCCTTTGCCTCTCCCCTCCTCGGTCCCCCTCTCCCTGTCCGCGCCTCGGTGGCTCCGGGTGGAAAATGCAAGGCGCGAGCAGGGGCGGCGGGAGAGCGGTGTATGCGCCGGTGCGTGTGATCAGCTGCAGAGCCGCGCTAGCCCCGCCTGTCCCTGCCTTCCCCCGCTGTTCCACCAGCCTGAATTGCACCTCCGCGCCTCAGTTGAGCCCGCAGTGTCTGACAGCTCAGGAAAAAGCGAACCCCTCCAATGAGGAGCAACCAAATCCGCTCCCAAACGCCAGCCAACTCTCCTTCCTCGCCCCCACCCCCACCCCGCATCAAGTCCGAAAGCCCCCAGCCAGCGGCAAATGCTGCACTCTCGAAGAAGTAACAATAGTGGCTGTAACTAGGACGCTCATTTAAACCGATGCGTGGATTTGGAGACGCACCATAAACAGAGAACCCAACTGGCTTCACGACAAGCCTGTTCAGAACTCAGAGTTGCAAGTAGCAGAGGGGGCCTTAGGACGGGAACAGAAAGGTAGGGAGACACTAATAGGACGACTCACAGTCCTCCCTGAAAATGGCTCTATTAGAAATGCTTGCTTAGTATGTCTACAGTTAACGTGTGGCTGTAATGGAGGGAAGCAAGCCGGATTGTAAAGGGCCAGGCCTGGCAGTTAACTTAACGGAGAGGCAAAGTGAGGAAATAGTTAATATAGCGCCCATGTTATTCACCACATTTCATGTTTGTTTTAAAATGTCATTACATCTTATGACATATTCTATTCAGCCCAGATACATAAAATTGATTTTGTTGGAAAATCATCAAATCATGGTTTATAAAAGCAAAGGGATGCTGTAAGACTCCCATGCAAATGAAAATTAGTACATAACCATTCGACCAGTTCTCTGCCAATAGGTACTCCCTTCTACCTCTAGCCCTAAACCCTAGTGCTGGTAAGCCTTGCACCTTGTCAGCCATAAGTAGAGGACTCTCATTGTCCTTTGGTCTTTCACTGTCATTTGTCATCTATCCCGAGTTACAGAGTGTTCTCCTGCAGGCTCCCTGATAAGAGGTCAGTAACTCTGTTATTCTTTAGGATTACATAAGAAGGGACAGTGACACTGTGGGACGTGGAAACTGCTGTGGGTCTGCAATCATAAGACCTGATTTGAATCCTGGCCTTGCCATTTACAAACTGTGTGACCTTGAGCAAGTAGCTAAACATCACTGAGACTCAATCTTCTGCTCTGGAAAAACTGGGGGTGTTAACATTTTCCCAATGTTGGTATGAAAAAAAAAAAATAAACTATGCTTGTTGTGAAGGATGTTAGATACTGGGCTATAAAGTGGCAACAAGGCCAAGAGTTTAGGAATGAGTTTTGGGGGTTGGCCCCTTGCTGTTACTAACACATATATTCTTTTCTCACTTCTGACTACACTCTCCCTAAGACACTATGCCCTTGCCAGGCTGACACCTTCAACTCCTGAAACCCACAAGGGTACAATCCCCATGCTTGCACCTTTGCCCTGTCTGTTCCCTCCTCCTGGAGTGTTCTTGCCCTGCTGTTCCATGTTGCTGGATCCTTCATTCATTCAGCTTTCAGCCTGAATGTATCCTCCTCAGGGAGATCTTGGCTACCTCTCAGGTACCCCCATCACACCAGCTTGGTTCATCTTCATTTTACTTGTTTGTATTTTCCCAGCCACTGTCTTCTTCGGTTGTCTGTTTCTCTCCCTGCTCCATCGCGGTCCTGGCATGTAAACTCTATAGGAGCAAGAATTCTGTCTGTCTTGTTCACTGCTATGTCCCCGACACCCGGGACCCCACCGGTCGCATACTACGGCCACCAAAATATTTGTTGGATCAACAACATGTACCAATCTGCATCACTACAAACTCCACATACATTGAAACTCTGAGTAATACAGAACTAAAAGTCATCGCTAAATCAATTATATGACTTAATTAAAAGAATGTGTCCATTTTTAAAAAGTAATAGGTTCTGTGCTTGTTAGCTTTGGAACTGATATTCAATGAGCTGCCAAATCCCTTTGATTTTACTGCTGCAATAACTCTCATGATCTCCCCTCTCTTTAAAAAATGCTACTTTTTTCAAATCCCCATTTCATTTTAAGCCCCAAATCAAATGATTTTCTTGCCTTCAGTCTTTTACTCCTTCAAACTGTCCTAGATAATGTTACCAGATCTATGTCCTTAGAACCATAAGCGTAGCAGTGGAATGGAAACCAAAGAGTTCTCTGACTATTTCATTTCCAAACTTTTATGCATTCTCACTTTTCAAAAAACACTTCTCTATGAAAAACCTTTGCCATTTTCCAACAACCAAATTTATAAACAAATAACTTTATACTTCAAGAGACATGGTCTAGTCTAATCCTCTCCTTTAACAAAGAAGCAAATTGAAGCTATAAAGAGAAAATAAGTTGCTCAATGTCACAGAGTTCATGAGTGGAATCCTTGATTCCACTCCAGAATCTGGGTACTTTGCTATCCCTTACGAGATGCCTAGAAAGGAGTGTAGGATTCCTGCTTCACAGCCAGGGTCTTCTTCCACTATGTCATGCTTCTCCTATAGGTTGAGATCAAAGGTCCTCCAAAATATGGCCTACTCTGTCTTTTCAAAATTATCTCCTACCTTCCCTTTGGTGTGGGCTCTGCTCCAGCCAACCTCGACTCTTAGCAGTTCCCCAAACATACTCTATGTTAACTTCATTTGCTCAACTACATTCTTGTCACATAAGTATCCTTTTTTCTATCCCTGTAGAGTCCAAATCACCATCACTAGTGTGTAGGGAATGGATGGATTTCTTAAGCTTTTACTTCAAGTGCCACTTCCTCCATGAAGCTGTATTTTATTCTGCCAGTAACAGTAATCTATCTCGTCTCTGAACTCCCATGCCCCTAGATTGGCATTGTGGCATTTATTTCCGTACAGTCTACTCTTTATTTGAGTTCCAAATTCACCAAAATTTCCTCTATGAAATGGCAAGAACAGAGTGTCCACCTCTTAATATTTTGATACACCCAGTACTCCAGGTCTCCAGTTTTTCCTTGGTAAATAATTAATAAAATTTTAGAGAGAACTAAAATTTGTTTAGCCCACTTTAATGTGTCAGTCAATGTGCTTGGAACTTCATAGTTTGTATTTATGTAGCTAGAACGATGGTAGAGTAGGGATTCCAAAATCTGCCCATTTCTGCTATTTTCAAGGTCCTTACTCTCTTAGAGAAACAGTACTGCCTGATAAGTTATAGATTTTTCAGGAGCCCATCATGTCACACTTTAAATGTGACTGAGCCTTTAACCTGTTTGTGACATTGAGGCCAACTCCTTGAAAATGTTTAAAGATGAACCAAACTCTTCTTCCCCTGTCAGGACAGCTGCTTCCATGATGACGTTCTGGAGGGCAGCCAGCCCCACTGTGCTGAGGCCAGGCGGGATGTGTGGGGAATAGATGACAGAAGGCCACCTAATCAGGTGCTGTCTGATGAACTGAAGTAGAAATGCTGTAAACAGAACGGGTCAAAGGAAGGAGAGGCTCACAATTTTAGCCAAGGCCACAAAGCCAGAAAAATCTGGAAAATATGACTATGGAATACACGATCATTTGGAGTCTCACATTTAAAGATAGAGTGATAGATTACAAACAGACTACCATATAGCTCTTGGGGGGCGGGGAGGGGGGAAGGGGAGCCAAAGCTATAGTTAACAACAAACTCGATTAAAAACAAGCTAGATACTTAATCTGCCCAGAAAGTACCTCTGGCAATATCTTATTTTCTGTGTCCAAAATTGGTAATATCATGAATAACTAGAACTTCAAAAATGAAGGATATGATTTTGTGTCTTAATACTAAAAAGGCATGACTTTGCACATGCAACTCACCCTATTATGTAACTGAACAGTGTAGGGAAGAGTATATTTAATGTAAAAGAAAAAAAAAAAAAAACCTGCCCCTGAGAAGTCCAAATTCTAAAAATTACTTAATCGGCCAACTGTGAAAAAAGGGAGGCTTTGAACATCTCCGTATACCTGGCGTCTGTCTTCTCACCATTCATTTATTGCCACTGTGACTCCCACCATGGGATAGTCTCATGGCCAGAGACATTAATTATACTCAGGTGAAAATGACATTATATTTCATATTCCTTTACTCCTAATCCTCTCGTTCTCCAAAGTACAATGAAGACATGGGCAGGCCTGGGGATCTGAAGTGTTTATGCTTCAAAAGGTGACACATTCCATTGCCACCATAAGTTCTGCTATATCTGGGAAGAGGTCACCCTTTGAAATTCTATATGCAATTTTTGGCAATAGAATGGTGTTACTTTTTTTTTTTTTTAACCCTCCTAAAAAAAGAATACTGAAGTTATTTTCTCTCTTGCCAAAAAGAGGAGAAAAAAATGAAAAGAAGAAATCAGTTGGAGATTTGATTGCGCAGACTTGGGAAAGAGGCACTGCCATACCATGGCGCATGACTCATCTAGCCCTTAATCTTGGCTCCAAACCCTGGCCTCTGCCTGAGGATTCAGAGAAAGGCAAAACGCCATTGTCACTTGGAAGCCATTTGTTTAACAAGGTTTTCCTGATTTAAATCCTCTTTTTACTCCAGCGCTGTACATGGGAGTACTCTGGTTTATGAAAGAATAAGGACTTTTAAACGATCCTTCCAGAACTCAACGTTTACTAAAAATAATAATAATAATTGTTTTCTCAGACCCAAGTGTTTGTTGGCAGAGCACTAAGGGAAAAATAACAATTTCCTGTCCTTATCCATGTCAGTCGAGGTGCTATGTCTAAGGATTTCTTCCCTAAGAACATCAGTGAAGTCCCAGATATCAAAATATGTACAAGAACGTTGCTTAGTTTAATATTGAACATGCACAAACCGTGTGCCTAGCACTATGCCAAGGGATGTACAGACCAGAAATTAGGACAATATGATTCCAACAAAATATATTAACAGCAACAACAACAATAAGAAGAATACAGCATGGTAAGTGCCTGAAGGAAGGGGATTGCTTTAACATTCAGAGAAACAATTCTTTTAAGGAAATACTGCTTCAACTAATGTGAATTTTCCAAACCTACTAAACTGGAGTCACTTACATTTTGTTGAGCATTACATTACCTGTGTCCAAGTGACTTTATTTTAGAAATCTGGTTTTTGTTAATGACAAGACTTCTAAGAGGAAAGATTTCAACGTAATTGGAATAAGAGAAGAAATAATTTGCACTCATTTCATAGAACCTTACAAACATGGATTAAAATACTGGAAGAAAAAAAAATGCAACCAGTAGCATTTTGGGGTTGGAAGAGTAGATCTTTCACCCTAACTTCCTGAGTTGCTGTATACAGAAAAGATTGGAATTGTTTTCCAAGACGGGAAAATAAAAATGCAAATTTTCTAATTTTATTTTTAAATGTTAACAAAGATTGACAGATTGTGTCAATACAGTTTATCTTGGAAGTAGATACTTACACAAAGCTAGGAGGGCAAAAGTTTTCTTAGGAGGTAACACGCACTTAAGACAAAAGAGAAGGAACAAGATGAAGCCGAAAGAACCCTTAGACTGTGATGCTGATCTAATACCAATGATAGGAAAGGTGGGAGGAGCCAGAATTGGGTACACAGATGCTCTGACTATGATGCAAGTTTGATAAAGTCTTAGCCAACCCAATGGGGAGCTCCAGAAAGTCGCCCGTTGGAATAGTACCATATTGAACAGGGTTGGCCCTATCCTAATGGACCCACTGAGCTGGCATTGGCTGGAGGCTACTCCCAAAAGGAGAGGATTCCTGCTGAGTGCTACACCAGATTGGGAAAGGCACTGTAGCTGGAGGCTAGGGGCTACAGGCACTGCTTCCAGCGGAAAGGCAAGTTCTTCTTGAAGGGAGATCAAGCAGCACACCTCTGTGGCTGCCAGTCAGAGCAGAAAGGTGGAATTTATTAGTGTCTTTCTAAAAGTTTTGTTAAACAAATATCCAGAAATACTGATATAGTCTAACCAACTGATGGAGAAGGTATGCATAAACCTTCAGTTTTGTCTGAATTACGTGAATCTGGTAGAACCACAAGTCTCTTATTTTGGGTGAGAGAGGTAATAGCTAATGGCCATGTTGATCTTAGCTTTGACTATAGTCTGCCTGAGGGTAGGAATATACATACATATATATATATACTTCTTGACAACACCAATGAATGACAAGGCTGCCTCTATGGCTCAGAAACGTTGCATTCCAGTTGTGAGAGGTAACACAGATGAAGGAAATTGTAGACAATAGACTTCATTTACATTGTGCCATTCAATTAGATATGTTATCAGTAGCCAAAACAGTAAATACTACTATAGTTCTCCTGAAAGAAAAACTTATATACCTTTTAGAATCCTCCAGTACTGAGGCAGTATTAAGACTGCATGAAAGAGAGGGAGAGTCAGGAGTAATGGAGCAGTTGGGCCACAGGACAAGATAGGAAAATAAAGGAAAGGGCACAAAAACCATGATGACAAAGGGAATGGTGAAGAGAACTCAAACATTTCACAATATGTAACCCAGGCTAGAAAGGAAGGATGAAGGATGAATAGAATTTTCTGAAATCAGATTGCCCTGTTTACAGTTTCTAGCTATGCATTAGATTTGCCTTGGGACTCCACCCAGATCATTATATCAGATTCTGTGGGTATAAAACCCAGGCATCAGTATTTTTTAAAAAGGCCCCTTAGTGATTATGACAGGATTGAGAAACCTTGATCTGTGTGAACTCCTGCTTGTTAGTAGAGGAGCTTTCCTGGGAAAGGTCACACACGGACATCCTCTTCCCTTCCCTCCCCACTCCTGAGAGCGTTCATCCTTTGGCAACAGAGAGACACTAGGGATTAATGACCCATGCTCCCCTGGACTCTCACATCACTGGAGTCCAACACGTGTGGATCTAAATCCAAGGTACGGGAGGCTCTTCCCCTCATTGGAAAAGCACATGGGCAAAGCAGGACACAAGGTGGTTTGACTGCAGTTTAATCCAACCCTTCCAATTACAATCATAAATAATGAACATGAATGGAAGAATATGGGGCCTCTGATGTCTAAATGGAAGAATATGGGGCCTCAGAAAATTTTTAAGTTTTTTTTATGGATAATGTTTCTATTGCTTTCTGTGGATGCAGATACGAGTTGTAGGAAGTCTGTCTTTACCATCTCTCTTCACTACTAGATATCATACTGTCCTGAATTTAAAAAGGTAAAAAGAAAGGGAGGGAGGAAGAAAGAAAGGGAAGAAGAAAGAAAAAGATGAAAGAGCGCAAAAATTAAAATTCTCACAAAGATGACCGATAAACCAATGGAAGAGCACTGGCAAAACTGGCCACACTGGCAGATGGCCAAGCTAGGATGGGCAGACCTGGCCATTTGCTTTCTATTATACGATTATGTGGTGAGGGTGGGGTGAAGAAATTACTGAAATAAAAACGATAAGCACTAGAAACTAGGAAATCATTTTTATACATGTTTATTTCTAGATTTCCTCCCAGTGTTTACTCCGGGAAAACTCTCACAATTTTTTTATTTAGCTTTACCTTCCGGGAAAAATAACTGCTTGGAGTTCACCCAGTAAAATGACAATGTAAACTCACCCACGTTAGTGATTACCCAGTAGCCCACAGATAAGCTTCCTGTTGCCCATGAGATAATGGAGGAGGCCCTGGGGATTAGTTTAGGGGTGGAGTAGGAGTGCATTAAACTCTCCACTTCCTGGTCATGTGGTTCCCTCCTCCAGTTTACAAAGTAGGTGCTTAAAGCAATTCAAATTTTCAGTTGAGTAAGTAGCAATTGTTTGAAACTGATCTGAATGTAAAACTTCAGAAAGTAAATATTATATCTAATTCATTTATAGGGAGCTTTGACCTATTTATTATGAACCCACAGATAATAATACCACGGCTCTAGAAATTGGGGTAACAATTAAATGTAATGATTCTCTACAGCCACTCTTTTTCCTTGCCTCACTTTATTAATTGGAAAGCCTATTCTCCAAACAGAACTGAGATGATTGACATTTTTTTTTTTTAATTAGCGAATTTCTCTGTTCGAGAGAGTGGATGGGTGTTAGCACTCTTTTCTGCACATAACATAAAGAAGATGCTTGCTGTTCAACATTTACATATCAGTATTGTTTTTGTTTCGCATCAAGTTTCATTTTGCATCTAGATTAAAAAAGAAAAAAAAAACATGCTGTGAAATGACCAAATCATGTAATGATTTTCTATACCTGTGGAAAGTTCTTTCAGTGAGTTCTTTTTAATAAAATCAAAGACTAAAGATGTAACAATTAGAAAAGGGGAGAGAAAGAAGAAAGATGTAAAAGTGGGGGGGGGGTCAGAGCCCCGTCCCAGTTCTCAGTAACGTGCATATTCTTTTTTTGCATTCTGTGAGGCTGGAGTTGCTGTTGATGAAATGTCCTCACATATTCTGTCAATGTCAGAATGCAAACATCACTAAACAAACCCTTGTGTCAGAATGTCACGTAGTGATTATTTATGCTTCTTCACAACACCAATGAATGACAAGGCTGCCTCTATGCCTGAGAAAGGTTGCATACCAATTGCAAAAAGTAATGTAGATGAAGGACAATGTAGACATCACAATTCATTGAAACTGTGCCATTAAATTAGGTATGTTATCAGTAGCCACACAGTAAATACTACTATACTTCTCCTGAAAGAAAAATATTGACTAACAACTAACTGCAAATTATTTAGTAATTAGCATGTCTTTTTGAATCTCTGTTATCAAGTAGATAGTCATACTGAAAGAGAAGTGTCATTTATTTTTTCTTCTTTATTTGCTCACGGTTTCAAAATGTTCCTTCTTCTGGAATTGAATTTGGAGTCCACATCTTTAGAGGAGGCTGCAATTACTAATGGAGTTTGGATAACTGAGAAAACCCAAATAACACAATGATAAAGTCTTTGCAGTACAAACACAAGGTGAGTAAAATATTCAAGCCCTTGATTGTTCCTGAATCCCATATTGTCTCCTGTTTCAACGTTGAGTACTCAGTAAGGCATGGCATCAGTCATTGGGACCAAAAAATATATTGTGAAAATATTTCATCAAATAAATCAGTAAAATTATAAGGTTATTACAAATCTGTTATCACACATTTTAAATATTAGAGAATAATTAAAAGATACCACTTTATTAGGGATAACATTCTACTAACATACCACTCTGTTAATCATACTGACACATAGCAGGCTTAAAACACAATTCAAAGTCATCTAAATCACCATAACTTTTAGGATCTTAGCTAAAACCTCTGATGCCAGCACAGAAATGTTGGCTTATGAATCCTTGCTTCGAAGTTTCTAGATTTTTGATCTTAAGTAATTTACTAACCTCCCTTGGCTTGGCTTTTCTCACTGCTAAAATGAGATAGAAATAGCTTCTACCATTTGATGTAGTTTGATGTGAGAATTCGATGAGAGAACCTACAAAAATCACAGAGCCTAATATCCCACACAAGGTATTTTCAAGTTCAGTGAAAAACAAATAAATTCAAAAATTATGTTTAAATGAAGAACAAATCTACATGGAGAACTTCTAATTTGCTATTAGCCCACAAATGCTTTTATAACTACAGACATGTAATGAAATGAAAGAAATAATTTAAAGGATTTCTCATGTTTCCACCTTTTTTTTACGTTGTAGGTTCGTAAGTTACATACGCTGTTTCTTTAACTCAACTCAACTGAATTGAGTATGCTTGCTTTTATTCCCTACATTTCTCCATTGTCTTGCTCCTCTCTTAATGTTGGCTATATCTGAAGTGACCCAACATTGGTTCT
>NW_024412395.1:37120413-37159965 GCF_014898765.1 Herpailurus yagouaroundi | reverse complement strand
CCTACCCATTCTCAGCAACAACAAAACTACTACTAGAAACAAAGCAAAACAAAACCTTTCTTATTTTTTTCTGTAATAAAATAGTGAAAGATACATTCACCAAAACATTTCTTATGAAGTGAAAGTGTTTGAGCTGATTCTGTGAGTGGTTGGGACTATTTCAGTATAAGAACTCAAGAATCCTTGTTAGTACTAGGAAGGAGGAAGAAAGACAAGAGGAAGAAAGAAAAGAGTCAAAGTGGCATTAGTGCTGGGATGGGAGGTCTGACACTCCGGGAGGTGAACCATCCCCATGATAGTCATTTGCAAAGTTCATCAGTCTGATGATTATTTTTGAATAATAAAGTGTTCCAGGCCAATGAAGTGCCTGAAATCCACACTCACCTTGATTCAAGGCAAAGCCACAGTGGTTCTCACAGGTGTGAGATCTGAGAGACAAGATAGGCAGGAAGAAATAGCCCCTAAAAATGGAGAAATCTCTTGGAGGCCTTTGCCCTGGATAAGCCCATCAGGTTCAACTCAGTTGGACTAGTTTTGTGAGGCGCAATGGGGCTCAAGGTGATCCTTGCCTTATTCTTGATTTTGTTTGGGGGGTTTATTTTAAAATACTTTCCTAAGGGGCGCCTGGGTGGCGCAGTCGGTTAAGCGTCCGACTTCAGCCAGGTCACGATCTCGCGGTCCGTGAGTTCGAGCCCCGCATCAGGCTCTGGGCTGATGGCTCAGAGCCTGGAGCCTGTTTCACATTCTGTGTCTCCCTCTCTCTCTGCCCCTCCCCCGTTCATGCTCTGTCTCTCTCTGTCCCAAAAATAAATAAACGTTGAAAAAAAAAATAAAAAATAAAATAAATAAAATAAAATAAAATACTTTCCTAAGTCAAAGAGATGGTCCAGCCTGGGAGGCTCAGTAGGTTAAACATCCAACCTTTGCCTTCAGCTCAGGTCATGATGTCACAGCTCTGGGGATTAAGCCCTGCTTCTGGCTCTGCACCGACAGTGTGGACCCTGCCTGGGAATCTCTCTTTCCCTCTCTCTCTGACCCTCCCCTGCGTGCGCTCTCTCTCTCTCTCTCTCTCTCTCTCTCTCTCTCTCAGAATAAATGAATAAACATTTAAAAAAAGAGAAAGAGATGGTCCAATCAGCTTTTTCACCAGTAAACATTCCTTGTGTTTTGTGTGGGTTACAAAATGATACAACTGAAAAAAGAGCAGTTTGAAATTCAGAGATAAGGGTGGGACAGGCCATTAAAGTAACTGTGTAAATAACTATCTAGAACCAGTAGTATAGTGTTTCATATGGTGGCTTTAGAAAATAAACCCACCTAACATAATAATGCACATTTAAATTGGTGCTATTTAAAGGCAAAATAGCTGTACTAAAGAAAGTGTCACTGATACTTCAATTTTGCGTGCCTTTCAAACAGTATGAAAAGCGGTAACTTCAGGGGATGTTCAAATAAAAGCAAAAATTGCAGCAATGATATATATATTTATTTATCATTTATGTATGTATAATTTATATATAATTTATATGTGTATAATTTTGTATATATAATTTATATATATATATACATATATATATTATTTTCTGAGAAACACCTTAATGCACACATTCTAAAGCAAGAGGATTTCATTTTCAAAACAAGAGGACTTTTATGTAATAAATTAATTTTGTGCAACCATTATGATGGGAGTGTGAGAGAAAAATTTGCATTGAAAGTGTGTTTTCCAAAATTGCATATTATTCACCATCTATTTGCATGAAAATATGATTGGCCGCACTAATACCAGAGTTATGGTAATAGTTTCCAGGGCTAAGTAACTCATGACCCTAAGCACCTTCTAGTACTGTGATTAAAGGTAGGGGCAAATAAGATTCTTACAACTTCTTAAGAAAACTTATGAAGTAGGAAAAATAAAACAGATAAAAGCAGACCTACCCCTGTTGAAGCTGGGTTGGGGCACAGAACCCTACCAGCTTAGATCTTCCTTTCTCATGATGGTCCCCAGGAAAGCTGAGAAACTGAACGGTTCTGAGGGGCATAGTCTATCCTCCATGACTCTCTGGAATTAATAGATGAAATAGAAGGGAGGTGCAGTAAGGGAGAGATGCCAACTTCATCCCAAACTGTGTCCACCTCTGAGATTCTCTGACATTTGGATGAATGATAAGGCCAACCTGATGAATATGAATTCTTTGAGGGACTTGAAAGCCTCATGAAAGACAATCATTCCTTTGAAGAGAAGAACTGGTAACAAAGCCTTAGTCACAGAGGGATGATCAATTCTACCATAGTTTACGTGTCACACAGAATGTCTCTCAGGACACCTGGATGACTCAGTCGGTTAAGCATCCGACTCTTGATTTCAGCTCAGGACTTGATCTCAGGGTTGGTTAGGTTGAACTCCATGTCTGCACTGTCAGCACAGAGCCTGCTTGGGCTCTCTCTCTACCTCTCTCTCTGCCCCTCCCCTACACTCTTTCTCTCTCTCTCCCCCTCTCAAAATAAATAAATGAACATTAAAAAAAAGAATGTCTCTCATCCAGGTACAAGCAGTCTAATATGATGCATGAATATTACAAATTTACAGGTGTGAAAAATAGTCAATGGAATTCTTAATAAAGAAAGAGTAATCTGTTTCATTAAGAATTATGTGGGGAAAACTATAAAGTATAAGCAATATATTTTGCCACCCTTGTGAAAAAATATTAACACTATAGGAGAGAGTTGTTTTGAAGAAGCTTGGTTTCCAAGCATCACGTTATCCAAAGAATGCCTGGCCTAACTGGGAGGGAGTGGATTTGACCCCAGTTTCAGAATACAGGTAGGGATGTCACATTAACAGTAATGAGTGACCATCAGAAGATTTCCCTAAAATTGTGATGGATGGTAGAAGTTGCATTAATTGCAAAAGAAAATGCTAGGAGGGGACACTTGGGTGGCTCAGTTCATTAAGCGTCTGACTTTGGCCCAGGTCACAATCTCACAGTTCTCGAGTTCAAGCCCTGCGTCGGGCCCTGTGCTGACAGCTCAGAGTCTGGACCCTGCTTTGGATTCTGTGTCTTCCTCACCTCTCTGCCCCTGCCCCACTCACACTCTGTCTCTCTCTCCCTCTCAAAAATAAATAAACATTTAAAAAAAGAAGAAGAAGATGCTAGGATCAAGTGATAATGAAAAAGAGGATAACCACAAGAATGGAACTGTATATACTTTACTCTTTCAAGTTTTAAGAAAATCACTGGTCAAATTCCTTGCCCTTTCTAGAATATTCCAGTCATTTCACATTGTGCTAAGTAGATATCTATGGCCCCCTGGGACTCACATGTTGTAGGTACCCTTCCAGCCTAGATGGCTTACAAAAGATTGGCTGTGTGGGTCCCCTCCCTGTTTCTTCTTTAGTGTGAGAATCTGGTGCTACACTACAAGATAAATTAAAACAGGAAGTTACTATAGAATCACTGAGGATAACATTGCTTAGGAGAGTAATCCATCTTAGAATCACTGAGAGTTGCTTTCCTTAAGTACAGTAGGAAGTCATAGACTTAATTTGGTAAAGGCTGTAGCCCCATGTGGATGACAATAAAGCAATAGTAGCCATGTGTTCTATGTTCATGAAGTGACAGGGAGTCTGCCCTGACCCAGTGCTCATGAGACTAGATTTGTCTTCCTGGAGAGAGAGCCATATATATGATAAGAAAATTCTCATCACCAGATCTAGAGCTTTGGATAGAGAAAACAGTCTCTTAGTTGTGTTCCAGATACAACTATCAGGTTCTGGTTAAGGCAGTGCCTCTCCTTGAGCCACATCATTCCCCTCTTCAGATCCAATGTGTCCCCACTGCTGCCATCCACCATAGCCCAAACCTCACTATCTCATATTCATGAGGTGACAGAGAAGTAAAAGGACTTGAACCTCAGGAGCATTAGCCTCTTTGGTTGAAGATTTTCTCTCTTTTCAAAAAAAATTAATGTTGATTTATTTTTGAAAGAGAGAGGGACAGACAGAGCACAAGCAGGGGTGGGGCAGAAAGAGAGGGAGACACAGAATCTGAAGCAGGCTCCAGCCTCTGAGCAGTCAGCACAGAGCCTGATGTGGGGATCAAACTCTTGAACTATGAGATCATGACTTGAGCTGAAGCCAGAGGCTTAACTAACTGAGCCACCCAGGTGCCCCAGAAGATTGTCTCTTTTAAAGAGGTTTTGAATATTCTTTTTGGGAGCCCTCAGAATTTCCCTGTTAGTGTCCTCCAATTGTAGATGGCCCAACCATGCTGGCTGCCCGTAACTCCTCCCTCACTTTCCCACCTTTGGGAGTACATCTCCTGTCTTCTTTGCTTTTCTAGCAAAAGCACCCTTGGGAGTTTCTACAAAATGGCTCAGCCAGCTCCAATCTCCACGGACACTTTGCCCCACCAAGCACAGCTTGCTCACAGTGAAAGCTCTCTTATCTGGCTGCCTTGGCTGGTACACCCAGGCATAGCTCATCATTATACTTTCTAGGTGTGAAAGTTCCAGTGTTCTTGTTCCAGTGTTCCTCACCCCAGGGAATCCATGGCAAGTTTCCCAAAATATTCTCTTGAAATTCCTTCCATCTGGTTTTATCTTCCTCTTTTCCTCGTGGGCAATTGTGAAGAGGACACATAGTAATCTGTCAACTCCTTACAAAGCAATTCTCATTACAGCCTTTTAAACCCCAAATAATTTTTCGTTTTCTCACAACCAACTGGAAATGGCTAGTGGAGTAGAATTAGCTATAAACCGCTTTCATAATATTTGAGCATGTCTCAAAGAGCTCTGGCACTTTATTTTAGAAAGGTAAGGACTTGCCAGCTATTGTGTTGTTCATAACTTCTGAGGCCTATGATGGATGAAACAATGCAACAACATTGATCACATTACACATGGATTGCATTACACAGTGATCACATTGTATATGGATAACATTATGCATTGATGGAAATAAATAAGAACAGTTTGAAAATAAAGAATAATGTGGAGAGAATCGACAAATCTCATATTAAAATGTGTTATGTGACCATAATAAGTAAGCTAAAGAGACATCAACTGGACGTGTGATATACCCAGAGTCCCTCTTAATACCCTATTATATTGTGAAAGAATTCCAAACCCAAGAAGCAAGAATGGGCTCTTAATAAATGTTGTTATTGTTGAGTAATGTCTTAGCTTTGGATCCATGGAAAGTAGATCCTGAGGCAAAGGCTAATAGGATACTCTTTTATCAGGGAGACTAATCCCAGACAGAAAGAATAAAGAAAAGGAGAATGAAGTAAGAAAAGGAGAAAGCCAATAGAAAGTGCAAGAATTGTATTGATTGGCTGACTACTCCAACTCAGAGACCATTTTCTAAGAGACAGTGTAGACTATTGCTTCTTATGACACATCATCTGAGGTCAAAGGCAAAAAAAAATTGATCTTTAGATTTCCCCTCTCCCATCTGTCATTGGTTAGTCAAGGATGTGCCCCAAGGATATTTGTTCTAGTTACAACACACACACACACACACACACACACACACACACACACACACACCCCCCACAGTATTTACACCTATTTCCTCATTGAACAGGAACTGTTGCCTTTCACTCCTTTGTATCTGTAAGGAAGCCTGTTAGGGCAGGGACCGGGAGGTCTGTGTGGTGAAGTAGGTTCACCAGTTAGTCCTGGCAACAGTCACAGGGCTGGAGCAAGTGAATCAGATGACACAGAGGAGTTGAGATGGAACCATTTTGAAGTGGTGAACATATGAGATGGATAAATTATCTTCTGGGTGGAGGAGGGGCATCAACTTAAATCTAAATGCCACATTTAATCATAAAATGAATTCCATTAGATTGAATAATTAAATATAGAAAATAAAACTATCAAATAGAAAACAATGTCAGTGCATATATAGCACATCTAGAGAAGAGTTTCTAAGCACACCAGCAGTGGAGGAGACTGCAAAGGAGAAGAAAGTGATAAGGGAAATTAAAACTCTGTGCAGCACTGAGGGATACATGGATGCATTTCTTGAAACTCCTTCCTTCCGTCTTGTTCTCCTTGAATGTTTTCTAATTGCATTCTCTTGGTCTTCACCAAAGGCTCTCTCTCATTAGTTCATATTATACACATCACTCTTAGCCAGATTCCTGTCTTCTTTCTGTTTCCTCTTTATTCGATGTGCTTTCTGAATGTTCTCACCCACAGTCCTAACTTCAGTTATCTATAGGTTGATAACTTGCAAGTAAATTTGTCAACCCTGATCTTTTTTGAGTTTCATCCAGAATGGATGTGCATGTTGCTCCCTTCCAGGCATAACAAACTTCGTGGGTTCAAGTCTGAAATCAATACCCCCTTTCCTTCCTCTCTGTCCTGAGATGTTATTAGAATTACCACCCATGCCATGTCCTAAGGTACAAATCTTAAGGCAATCTTTGTCACCTTTCCATCTCCCTTCCGTCCCCATATTCAAATGTCAGCTTCTCCCGTCAGTTATTCTCTGAATGTCTCTCAAATCTGGCCTGTATTCTTCAATTCCACTGCAACTGCCTTAGTTCAGAAACTCAGGATCACTCAACTGAAATATTGTCATAGCTTCCCATCTGTTCTTTCTCTCACCAGGCTCTTCGTACTACACCCCTCCACCATAGTCCTACCAAATGATCTTTCTGAAAGTATTTTTAATTGATCATGTCTCTATCTTGCTTTAAAACCTCTTCTTGTTCCCACTTTTCACAGAAGGATTGTGCTTATTCAAAACCATAATTTTTTTTTTTACACCTCAAGTTTACCAAGAAGACAAAATAGATCCCTTGACCCCTTGTAACACTCAGTTTGGGTCTCTATTAAATATCTAGGTCATAGTTTTGCAATTTATCCACTTATGTGTCTGAAAATTCCAAACCATGCCTTTCCTTATATCAGAAGCTCTATATTCTTCATTTTTGTATGTCCCAAAGCATAATACACTGCCTAGAACAGAGAAGGATCTCAAAAATGGTTGTTATTGAATGAATAATTAAAGACAGAAATTGTAGGGGCGCCTGGGTGGCGCAGTCGGTTAAGCGTCCGACTTCAGCTAGGTCACGATCTCGCGGTCTGTGAGTTCGAGCCCCGAGTCAGGCTCTGGGCTGATGGCTCAGAGCCTGGAGCCTGTTTCCGATTCTGTGTCTCCCTCTCTCTCTCTGCCCCTCGCCCGTTCATGCTCTGTCTCTCTCTGTCCCAAAAATAAATAAACGTTGAAAAAAAAAATTAAAAAAAAAAGACAGAAATTGCTAAATTAGCATCTTCCAAAATATGCTCCAGAAAAATGTTAAATAATGTCATATAAAAACATGTTTTTTAAATTTTTTTTACATTTATTTATTTTTGATAGACAGAGAGAGACAGAGCACAAGTGGGAGAAGGGCAGAGAGAGAAGGAGACACAGAATCTGAAGCAGGCTCCAGGCTCCAAGCTGTCAACACAGAGCCCGACGCGGAGCTCAAATTCACAAACCGCGAGATCATGACCTGAGGTGAAGTCGGACGCCCAACCAACTGAGCCACCCAGGTGCCCTTAAAAACATGTTTTTTTTATATAAGCCAGTGGGCACATTTTAAGAAAACAAATGGAACAATTTCTTTAAACTAGAGAACTTCTTGGAAGCATTAATAGTCCTTAATGCTTATCATGACTCTTAAAAAATCAATGTAGTATAAAACATTCACTGAGCTTTTTGACTTGTGAACCAAATTTTAAAATGAGTACTGCCCTAAGGAAATGATCTTGGAAATACTTCTATATACATATTTACTAATTCACTGTAATAAGATGATAAAGACAGATTCTGTTCATGTATGTTTTTATTCTTCAGGAGAATATATAACATGACTTAAGATACAATTTTCGTACAATTAAATTTAGAAATTCTGATTTAGAAATCAGGTGAAAGCATCTTAGGACAAGGCTAATTTTCTAATGCCATTCCAAGCAAATATCATAGATAATGTCCTATTCCATGCAACCACAACAATAATAAAAGGATCATGTAATTTTCTTCCAGGATTGTATTCATATCCTTTGTGAAACTCTTGGTTCAAGCCCTTGAGAACTCCTTGAAGGCAGTGCTAATAATGGAAAACATGCACACTGATCATTACTGTGGATGTAGTAAAGCAAACAATTCAAGGAAACAATAACTACTATATGATCCAATTATTTTGGAAGACACGGAATTAAATCATTCTCAAATTTTACTAGTCAGAAAATGATTTCCTGCATTTATTAAAAGGCAAGTTCTGAGTCCATTAATCTGTATGGGACCCAGGAATTCGTCGTTTAACAAGTTTTCCTTGTAATTCTTATTCAAATGGTTCATAAATTAACAGATGACACCTTACATACCCTGACTTTAATTGTAGCAGTCTATTAAAAGATTACAAAAGGGAAAGTAAACAAACAGTATAATGGTTACTTTTATGTTATAATTTGGCTGGGCCATGGTGCCCAGATATTTCTGGATGTTTCTATGAGGGTGTTTTTGGATGAAATTTACATTTAATCAGTGAACTTTGAGTAAAGCAGATTGCCTACTATACTGTGGGTGGGCCTTATCTAATTAGTGGAAAACTTGAGTTAAAACAAAAGGCTGAACTCACCCTTGCTCCACATCCCACCCAAGCAAGAGGAAATTCTCCAGCAGACTGAATACATCATCTGCAACACGAGTTCTTCCTGGCTTGCCAGAAGGCTGCCTTTGGACTGCAACTACAACTCTCCTGAGTCTTTAACATGTCAGCCTCCTCCATCAAAATGAGGATTGGCTCTAAGGAGCCAATTCCTTAGAGCAAATGAATCAATCTTCTTCGTTCTATTTCTCAGGAGAACTCTGACTGCTATGTAGGGGAAACCATGACAGTAATTGTACAGTGACTCTAGTCCCAACATTCTCAAGCTAGAGTATGGAATCCCTACTGATTGGTTTGTTAGCACTCTATAATCTTCTGGGAATTCCCAATCTATTTATTCCTCTACCTGTCCACTCCAGCATGTATGTCTGGTTAAATCAAACAGACTCTAGCTCTGGAGCATCAGAAATAAAACTGAGAAAGTTAAATCAACTTCCCTTGAGGTACCGAAGAAAAGGATCATATATATTTATAATTTGAAGCCAGGATTGAGAACCGTTGATCCAGGACCTTAGGTACCATATCAGGACTATTGGTTTGTTTACTAGGAGCCATGGGAAGCCACTAAAAATTCTTAAATAAAAGAGTGCCCTTATCAGGTTTGAGGTTTTTTTATATGATCATTTTGGCAGCTGGGAGAGTGTGAATTTGGTGAGGAGGGACACATGTGGATACAGAAGATTAAGAGACTTGAGTGAGGGAAGTATCACTGAAGAATGAAAAGTTGACGTATTCAAGGTATATTAAAAGATGAAACTGACAGAAAAGTATAAATTGATTGTCTGGGTGTGGGCTTTAGAAAAAGTGAGGGTATCAGAGCTGACTTCTAGATTTCTACAAGCAATAGATGATGGCAACAAGATTCTGACATTTACTAAATATGAAACAATGCAAGTTTTGAATTCTATCTTGGGCATTTGAGTTGGAAATTCAAGTTGACTACGTATGTCTAAAATACAGATAGATATAAATTTGAGAGTGATTATCACACTGGTAAACTCAGTGTTCTCTCTTCTCTAGTAACACTCTCGTTTCAGGGAGTATGAATTATTATAGAGATGAGAAAGGGACTGAATTGGGAAGAAAGTAGGAAATGTTTCAGTTGGTACAGGTTTGTTTTTTTTTTTTTTAAGTTAAAGTATGGTCAAGATGTGTTTCTTTTAACTTCGCTCAAGATACTGCATTGCCTGATCTAAGAAAAAGGGGGGAAAAAGATCAATATAGTTTGTAAATAATCCTTCAAAGCATCTTTTTCTTCTTTACTTTTAAGAATGGAAGGGAGGTCACAATGAATAAGCAGTTCCTAGTGGCAGTGAAAATCAATAATAATCTAACTCTAACTCTAATCATTTCAACAAATGTTTCCCTGGTTTTTATTAAGATATTAATATATCTATATATGTCGATATTATTTATTCTTAATGTTAGAAAAATATGTGCAAATGTTGCCTGACCTATCACGGGAATGGGTTTTCCTGACAATAGGTTTTACTTTCATGAAAACAGTGACTGTGACATCAGAAAGTTAGGGATGACTAGAGAACAGTAGTCATCAAAAGTCTTTCAGAAATTATCAACAGTGCTTCTCTGGGAAAAACTGAGTTTCCCAACAAAATGATCGTTCTCTTATGGCTTGGAAGATCTCAGGTATAGACCCTGGAATCACTAATCTTAAAGTTGACAGAGCTGTGAATGCAAGCAGTGGTGGATGGAAGTCAAAAACAGGGTGGCTTTCTTTTGGCAAATACATTCTTAAAGGAGATAAAAGATATTGACAGAGTATTGACATAGAAGTAACTGTTGAAAAACAAGATGAAACAAAAAATTGGTTATGACTATCGAAGAAATAATTTGTAATTTGGAGGTTTATTTACCTGTTCTTCTAGGTCAAAAACTTAAGTTGATAGCCATCTATTTTTTTTAAAGCAACTTAGACTTATTCATTGTAATAGAAAAAATTTCAGAGCAATAATGAAAAAGATCCAAGTGACCTCATGCTCACAAATGTATCAAGCCATTTGACATCCATTTTTACCACTCAAGTTGCATTTTTTAAATAAGAAATCCTTTTTAAATCTTAAGAGTTCACTATAACTACTCAAGGGTTCCCTGTGGAAAGACCTAACCTGTCATTTAATAGGACTCATAGTTTAGGGACACTAACTGCCAACCTATTTCCTTGGCTATGGGCACTGTGATTGGCAGAAACTCTGTCACAGAGTTGTTAAATATTTTGAATATGTCTCCTGGGCCTACCTAAAGCTATTATTGGCTAAAACCTGGAGGAATAGTTACACCTTATCAGAGAGATTTGGTTAATCCAAAATGATACATGGCATGAAGAGCATTCATATTTAGCTTTGAAATGTATTTTTGTGCTAACATTTGAATGTGTGTCTGATGTTCAGAGAAATTACTTCAAAGAGATTAATGAAGCCATACTGTGAAGACCTGACTCAGGAGAGCTGGGAAATTGTCCAGTGTTCTCTTCATTCTGCTTCCCTGCTGAACTCCTCTTTGACACCCACTCTCTGACACCACAATGAATAGCTAAAATGTCTTTTACAATAATGTCAGTCTTTATAGAATGAGAAATGAGAGTTTGTGTACCAGACCATACTTTTTTTGGAGCAGCAGACAATTCAGATTAAAAAAAAAATAATAACTGTATTTGTTGATTATATCTTTAGAGTGCATTTTACTTTCATCCTACCCTTTTCAACCATCCCTGGTGTTCACTTAGAGATCCCAGTGTTTCCAGGACAATTCCAGGAGCTAGGCTCCCCTCCTAGCTTCAGGTGTGGGAATGTGACCATGGCTCAGTACATCCCAATCACTTCACCAGAGTTAAGGAGTTCAGAGCTAAACATTCATGCTAAGCTGGCCCAATAACAGTAAACCTCACAATTGGTGAAGTATTGCAAATGGATTCCCTTTCCTTAGGTAGATATGAGGTCTACACCTACTGCAGTCATTTTTAATAAAGCCATACAGGAAAAACCGCTATGTGAAGACGAACAAGGTTGAGAGATATAGAGCTGGATCCCTCATGATACATAAAGTCATGTCTGAGCCCTGCTTTTCCTCTTCCACCGGTACATGCACTCAACCAAAAGTTTCCTCTATTTGTTTAGTCAACTACAGTGGGCTTTCTGTTATTTGCAATGTAAGGCCTCTTAATTAATGCAGTACTCAACAAACAGGTAATTAGGCTGATTTGGAACTGTCAATTATGTTAAAACATAAATGCTGCCAATTAATATAAAACAAAATTTCACCACAGATTATCACAAGTTGATATACACATACCCACATTGACTTCACTCTTCGCATAAACACACATATTCACATACACACACAGACACACCAATCTATATCACCTGCTACATTTTAATTCAGTTGAGCCGTATATTTTCCAAGAATACATGACAAGAAGATAGATATAAAAGGAAATTCTATATTATGAATTAAGGTTCACTTGATCCTAGGAGAGCAGCCTATGAGAAAGCCAAAGTATACCAATTATTGGTATGTTTACCCTCTAAAGTTCCGTAGACTAAGCCTCTGTACTGAAATCAGAAGTAAATGGAATCATTTTGTGCAAAGAAGTATAGAAATGTATACAAATTTTGGTTAGTAGAAGGATAACCAGAAATGGTGTTAGCAGTGAATGAAAATAACAAATCAAATGCAGTGAATTAGACTTGTTTTGCAATTGTAATCATACTGGCATGCCATCACTGTCAATATTTTGAAATATTCAAAAGTAAGAGTCTTATGTCATTTGTAGGTGTTTCTTTTGCTATATGTTTTTTTAATATGAAATTTATTGTCAAATTGGTTTCCATACAACACCCAGTGCTCATCCCAACAGATGCTCTCCTCAATGCCCATCACCCACCTTCTCCTCCCTTTCACCCCCCATCAACGCTCAGTTTATTCTCAGTTTTTAAGAGTCTCTTATGGTTTGGCTCCCTCCCTCTATAACCTTTTTTTTTTCTTCCCCTCCCCCATGGTCTTCTGTTAAGTTTCTCAGGATCCACATAAGAGTGAAAACATATGGTATCTGTCTTTATCTGTATGACTTATTTCACTTAGCATAACACTCTCCAGTTCCATCCACGTTACTCCAAAAGGCCATATTTCATTCTTTCTCACTGCCAAGTAGTATTCCATCGTGTATATAAACCACAATTTCTTTATCCATTCATCAGTTTATGGAAAGAGACTAAATGTCCATCAACTGATGAATAGATAATATTTTACTTTTCTGACATATGTTAGAACCAAAGGCAAAATAAGTCAATAGTCAACAAAGTTACCAAAGTGAAAATGACGCTTTGTCATTTTTTGAAATATGATGGTAAATATAAATATGTAATGAGTCTTTTCTTCCAAATTTTGCTACAGAAGATTCTTTGATCTATGATCCAGGGGTTGTACAAAAACCAATCCACCAGATAAAATGCTGTCAATATTACTGGATTCCTTGCACAGAAGTAATTTAAAAAATTAATAAACAGAGTACCATGCTCAAAGATTGTGTTGTGCTCATTCAAGCCCCATAACTAGGAACTTGCTTTCTCTAAGAAAATTCTTGGAGATTCTTCATTAGCCATGCCCTGTAGTTAGAACAACTGTAGTAAGGCTGTTCCTAAAAGCGCTTGCTGATACTTAACTGACAGGATAAATGGCTTTCCTTGGCACTCTGCTTTCAGCTGCAGAGGTGTGTGGGACCAATTGACAGGCTCATCATCAGCAACAACCAAGAATTAGGACTTAGGACACAATGGAAAGAAAAATCTATTCTAGCCACAGCAGCCAGAGAGATGGAAAGAGGAAGTTCAGTGATAGAAGAGGTGGTTTGGGTGGCTTCAGTTGTAGACTATACGATTGAGATAGCAACTAAATTCTGAAATTCATCAGAATCTGAGAAATTTCAAAGTCTTTGCAAATCAACAATTGGTTTTGGTAATGAAACGGTTTTAAAAAAGAAGCTGTCCTTACTCTGTAAATAGGCAAGGGAATAAATGGTCTTAACTATAGATTCTTGACTTCCTATAATTCAAAAAAAGAGGAATTTATTACATCATGTTATATCATATCATATAAATTTTATATTGATAATCAAATAAATTGTATAATATCGTGAACATTTTTTTCTTTTTGTACATAGGATCAATGTGAGCTGTTTGTCTCTTGGTGTTTCTCTGCTGTGACACAGAGGAAAAATAAGACCCATTAGCAATTGCTGAAGTGCCAACAGCACTCTATAAAAAGGATTGCAGTTTCTGTATAACAGATATGTCCAAGTGTAGGGAAGATTTCATTCTATTCATGGCTCAATAACCTTGGACATAGGAATATTGCAACTCACTCCCCACTTTCTAGCTTCATGGTCACTCAGCGTTTCTAAAATAATAATGTGACTTCTCACATAACATTCCCTACAGCAGTGAATATAATTATTCCTCTCATTGATTATTAGTCACTTGACATTCATATTTTTTATGCATCAGCTCCTTGTTAGTATATTTAACAGGAGGCTTGTTCCCCACAATCCTATGATCTCTAAATTTAATATCATTTCTAATCCTGAGTAAAGGAGGAAGAGACTTTGAATCAAGGACACCAATCTATGCAGCAAAACATCCATCCCAGGTAGCATCCCATTCTCTTCCTCTGTGCCTTTAGTTTTCTGATGTTCATTACCCTTCCTTCCTATTTACCAAGGAAAAACTCTTATTATTGTTCCAATTGTCATTTTTGCTAATTCACAATAATTATCCTAAAGAATTGGTATATAGGAAAATGGTTAATTCTTTTCTAGTAAGATGTGAATAAACAGCAAAGGAGGCAAGGAAAGAATAATGCATATACTAATTCAAAGGAAAGTATATATTTGATAAATAAAATTTTCCATAGTCATAATAATAAATTGAAATATTATAAAAATTCACAAAACAATGAGAGGAGGGGTTAAAATATGAAAAAATGGGAGCAATGATGGATTTTTTTTCAATTTATTGATTTAAATAAGTATATCATAGATCTAAAGGGAAATGAACACACATTTCTAATGGGAGTATATGTTAGTATCAACCTTGTGAGTAGATTTCAAGTAACTTAAAAGTGTTCACACACTTTGGGTTGGATATTCAATTGCTCAGATAGCATTCTAAGGAATAATTCTGTATGCAGAAATAAGGTTCATCCACAAAGATATTGAGGCATTGCTTACAACCTAACCAAACTGGTCAAACCCAATGACCTACAATAAGAAAATATTTATGTAAATAATTGGCTCAACTATAAAAATAATGTTTACTAAGATATTGGAATAAAAGAAGATACATTATGTTTTTTTTCATTTTAAGTCCAGTATTGTTAACATAGTATTATATTAGTTTCAGGTATACAATATAGTGATTCAACAGTTTTAAATATATATATATATATATGTGTGTGTGTGTGTGTGTGTGTGTGTGTGTGTGTGTGTGTGTATACATCGCATCTTCTTTATCCATTCATCAATCAATGGACACTTGGGCTGCTTCCATAGTTTGGGATTGTACATAACGCTTTAATAAGCATAGGGGTGAATATATCCCTTTGAATTAGTGTTTTTGTATTCTTTGGGTAAATATCCAGTAGTGCAATCCTAGGATAGTTATATTCTTAACTTTTTGAGGAATCTTTATACTGTCTTCCACAATGGCTACAACAGTTTGCATTCCCACCAACAGTGCATAAGGTTTCCTTTTTCTCTACATCCTTGTCAACACTTGTTGTTTCTCGAGTTACTGATTTTAGCCATTCTGACAGGTTTAAGGTGATATTTCTTTGTGGTTTTGACTTTAATTTCCCTGATGATGAGAGATGGTGAGCATTTTTTCATGTGTCTGTTGGCCGCCTGTATGTCTTTTTTGAAGAAATGCCTGTTCATATCTTCTGCCCATTTTTAAATTGGATTATTTGGTTTTTTGGGTGTTGAGTTGTGTAAGTTCTTTATAAATTTTGGAGATCAACCCTTTATTGAATATGTTATTTGGAAATATCTTCTCCTATTCAGTATGTGTTCTTTTAGTTCTGTTGGTTGTTTTCTTTACTGTGCAAAGCTTTTGTTTTGATATAGCCCCAAGAGTTTATTCTTGCTTTTCTTTCCTTTGCTTCAGGAGATATAACTAGAAAGATATTGCTACATCCGATGTCAGAGAAATTACTTCCTGTGCTCTCTTCTAGGATATTTATGGTTTCCTTTCTTACATTTAAGTCCTTAATCCATTGTAGGTTTATTTTTGTGTATGGTGTAAGAAAGCGGTCCAGTTTCATTCTTTTGCCTGTAGCTGTCCAGTTTTCCCAACACCGTTTGTTGAAGAGACTTTTTGTCATCATACATTATTTCCTCCTTTGCCTTAAATTAACTGACCATATAATTGTGGGTTTATTTATGGGCTCTCTATTCTGTTCTATTGATCTATGTGTCTATTTTTGTGCTAGTACCTTAATTTTTTGATTACAAGAGTTTTGTAATACAACTTGAAGTTTGAAATTGTGATACCTCCAGTTTTGTTTTTCTTTTTCCAGATTGCATTGACTATTTGGGGTCTTTTGTGGTTCCATACAAATTTTAGGATTGTTTGCTCTAGTTCTGTGAAAAATGCTGTTGGTATTCTGATAGGGATTGCATCAAATCTGTAAATTGCTTTGGGTAGTATAGACATTTTAACAACATCTGTTCTTCCAGTACACAAGCATGGAATATCTTTCAAGTTTTTGGCATTGCCTTCAATTTCTTTCATGAGTGTTTTTATAGTTTTGAGAGTATAGGTCTTTCATCTCTTTGGTCAAGTTTATTCCTAGGTATTTTCTTATTTTTGGTGCAATTGTTAAGTAGGGTGAGTTACTTAATGACTCTTTCTGCTGCTTCATTACTGTATAGAAATGCAATGGATTTCTGTATATTGATTTGTATCTTGTGACCTTACTGAATTCATTTATCAGTTCTTGTAGCTTTTTGGTGGAGTCTTTAGGGTTTTATATATATATAGTATCATTCATCTGCCACATTTTTTAAAATAAAAGGACACAATTTATAGGTGCAATTTAAGTGATACATATCACATAAATTCATATTTAATAAAAAGATTATATTAAAATATTAATAATATGTATATTTGGGTGAAATGATTATGATTATGAAATTATTATGGTGTTTTTTTACTATTTCTTTTTCCTTCTTTACATTTTCAAAGTTTTTAATAATAAGCTTGCATTTATTTTATAATGGAAAATTGCTTCCTATTGATTTAATATTTAAAAACAGTGATAGTAAAAATGATAATTGTCACTCTAGATAAATTGATTTATGTATAAAAACATCTCTCTTGAGTATTTCTATTAAGCATTTTCAATCTTTGAATCAAATACTTCTTCTCCACTGATTTATTTACTTATCTAAACAATATTTATAGAGCACTTACTGTATGCCTAATGCAATGAAATGCTCTGAGAATGCAATGAAATCTAAGATTTTATTCTACACAAGATGTTTTTAGTTTATATCATGACACTATTGTAACGTGAGGTTAAAATGGTTGTGGCAACATGGAAATAAATACAGGGCAAATAACTCAGGCTGGGGAAGGAGGTTAGAGACGATTTCCCTGTGCTGAATCTTCATAATTAACACCTATTAAGTGCTTATAATGGGCCTAACAATGTTCTCCTTACATGTATTAACTTGTTTTTTAAGTATAACAATCCTAGTATATTAACTTTGATATAAATTTCATCATACAGATATATATGGATGAGAAAACTGAAGCAGAGAGAGGTCATAAAGTAGTAAGTGACAAAATGGGGATTTGAACCCATAAAGCCTGGTTCCAGAATCCCTAATCTTAGTCACTATACTCATTTGTCAAGTGTGTGTGGTTGACAAAGAGTAACTCCAAACAAAGAGAGAAACAGGTGGAATGGCAAATAGGTAAGGAAACCCAGAAACATAGCTGGTGGGGTAGCTGGATTACAGGGCATTAGTTACAGGGTTGGGGGTGCTGGGAGGGAGGTCGGGAAGGTGGCAGGCATCAACTTACCACAGACTCTTGGTGTCACGCTCAAGAGATGAAAATTTATCATGAATCAATGGGGGAATACTTGAAGTGTCTCCCAAACGTGATATAATCAAATATATCTTATACAGATTGCTCTTTTGAGTGAGAAGAATGGATTGAAAGAAATCTAGAAAGAGGGGCGGGTGAGATGGAAGAAAATTTTATGATCTGATTATTTGGATTGACTCATTATCAGCTGGTACTTCTTTTCTTTTTTTTAATTTTTTTTTTTTTGTAATCTTTATTTTTGAGGGAGACACAGAGTGCAAGTGGGGGAGGAACAGAGAGAGGGAGACACAGAATCCAAAGCAGGCTTCAGGCTCTGAGCTAACAGCAAAAAGCCGCACATGGGGCTTAGACTCACAAACGGCAAGATCATGACCTGAGCTGAAGTCCAATGCTCAACCCAGTTGAGCCATCCAGGCACCCCTGGTACCTCTTTTTGAATGTTTGATGATTTTACGTGATTATGTGGAATCTAACTAATATAATGTCATATAATTTAAACAACCAGTAATTGAGTATAAAGATGATTATGATTACCACCTTTAAAATTAGACAGAAAAAAAGAATATCAGGATATTCATTTTGTAGATGCAGGGCTCTTGAATTGGCTTTCTTTACACATTGCACGGAGATTAACCATTTGTCTAGCAAGTCTTTGAGTGAGGAATAGCAGAGAGGTAAGCTGTCTATTTGCTCTGTTGAGATGCAGCTTGTTTTTCTTATATATCCAGGCTTATTTATACAAATAAAAATATTAATAAACCCTGTCTACCTATATGAGTTTGCTAGGCTGGCCATAACAAATTACTACAGACTGGGGGACTTAAGCAACAGATTTTTTTTTTTTTTTTTCTCTCAGTTCTGGAGGTTGAAAGGCCAAGTTTAAGATGTCAGCAGTAGGTTTGGTTTCTCTTAAGGCCTTTCTCCTTGGCTTGTAGATGGCTGTCTTTTTCTTGTGCCCTCCCAGGAACTTTTCTGTGTGGGGGCCCACATCCCTAGACTTTTTTTGTTTTTCTTAGAGTGACACGTCATATTGAATTGGGGTCTCACCCTTATGACCTCATTTAAACTTAATTACCTCTTTAGAGGCCCTATCTCCAAATACAGTCACATCCTGAGATACCAATGGCCTGGGTTTCAACATTTGAATTTGGGGGAGATAGAATTCATCCTATAACAACAACTATTATAATATATCATACAAAATTACAAGTTAGAAGAGAGGTTAATTATTTATTTTAGTTTCCTAAAATCAACGCAAATAATTATAAAGCAGTACCACGTGGCCAGGAGAATATATATAATTAAAGAAACGAGGGGCGCCTGGGTGGCGCAGTCGGTTAAGCGTCCGACTTCAGCCAGGTCACGATCTCGCGGTCCGTGAGTTCGAGCCCCGCGTCGGGCTCTGGGCTGATGGCTCAGAGCCTGGAGCCTGTTTCCGATTCTGTGTCTCCCTCTCTCTCTGCCCCTCCTCCGTTCATGCTCTGTTTCTCTCTGTCCCCCCAAAATAAATAAACGTTGAAAAAAAATTTTAAAGAAACGAAGCATGATATTTTTATTTTTTATTTTTATTGTTTCCCAGCTATATGGAGATATAATTGACAAAAAACTTTGTGTAAGTTTAAAGTGTTCAACATGATCACTTGCTATACATATATATTGTGCACTAATTAGTACAATAAGATCAGTTAACACATCTACCACCTCGTGTAATTACCATTAGTTCTTCTACAGTGAGAACATTTAATATCTACTATATTTGCAACTCGTATAATATTTGAAAAACTAAGTAAAAAATGTCAGATGAAGGCAGGCAAAATGTGTGTGTGTGTGTGTGTGTGTGTGTGTGTGTGTGTGTGTTGTCAGGTAGGAAAATTACTTTAAAATAACATCCAAAATAAATCCATCAAGATTTAGGAGTAGGGAAAAAAATCTGTTGTAAAGAACCAAAATATAGCCAAATATTTTTCTTAGCTACTAGTCAGAATATTGGGAAATATGTAAGTAGTAATGCATAAATTCAAATTGATATAACCCAAATCCTGAAGTATGATATAGGGGGGATTTTATAATTTTTGAAGGAAAAAGCCTTTCACATCATCTATTACACCAAAACAAATGATCAGTGAGCATTGCCTACTTGGGAGAAAGCCTAAGCATTGATCACCTAGTCAGTTCAAAATTTTTTTCTCAATCATATTTGTATATCTAAAGGAACAGTTACTCCAGTTTTGAGTTTACTGAAATATAAAGCATTGATTTTTGTTGCTGTTCACATTATCCCCCCAAAAATATGAACATAAAAGAGATGAGGGTTAGTTTACTAACATAATGCCACACCCTTAATTCTCTTAAAGTATCATTTTCTTGCGGAGATAATGAGAGAAAAAGAAGTATTTGGAACTAAGAATTGTGTTGGTCACAGTTTTGAAGGATCTAGTTGTCCAGATCAAATTTATCATATTTAATTAGAATAAAAACAGTACCTATTATTTTAACTACTTAACCAAATTATTGTAAGAATTATATAAGATAATGCTTAAATGCCTAACTCAGTGCTTAAAGCTAAATAGGAAGAAGGGCCTTGTCTCCTTCTATTCCTTCACATTCTCTCTCTCTCTCTCTCTCTCCCCACCCCCCCCCTTTTTTTTTTAAATCCAAAAACTAGTGGAGGGGTAGTTTTGTATTTTTGGAAACCAGGAATGAGAAAGTCATATCAAAATCCAAAATGAATTATTATTTTTGTTATTATCTTAGTTTGTGTGTCTTTTTATTTTTCTTATGGAAGAGCAGCCCTAGTATTTCCTGTAGGCTAAAAATTTGTCTCCAATGCAACATTTGTGGGTAAGTAGCAGGAGAGACTTCTTTCAAGAAATATCTACTCTTCAGGCCTGTTGTGTTATTTTCTAGAACTTCACATTGAAGTTCTAGAAAGTCAAACATTGATCTATCTTCTTTACAACAGGAATATCTTTATGAGAGTAGATTTCATGCTTTTCTATTTGGTAGCAGAAGGACTTATTAAAACAAGCACTAGTGGCATTTGGAGAAACAAAACAAGGAAAAGCAGAACTACTCTGGTGGAAGCAGACTCAGGAAGCCAGGAGTCCAGAACACCAAGCTAAAATAGCAAATTTGGAATACCATTATCTTATAGAATGGCATGTTTCCCTGTTAGTGAGTTTAGCAATTCATTTTCTGCAAAGACCACAAAAATGACAATTGTAACTGAAATAGAAAGACAACTGAAAATAGGGTGTCTTGGGGATTGAGGCCAGTACTAATTGGCCTCAATTCTGAGTCTTGTTTCTGAAATGCTTCTTTTCTATGGCTTGGCTACAGCTACAAGAAGTGTATGGACAGAACTTACTTCTTTTCCAACTAGGCAGCTTTTCCTAGAATTATTTTATCAGTGTTCCCAGTTGCTCACCAAACCATGTGGTTGTCTATCTCCAAGAAGTACATTTTTTTTTTAATTTTTTTAATGTTTATTTATTATTGAGAGACAGAGAGAGACAGAGCATGAACAGGGGAGGGGCAGAGAGAGAGACACAGAATCTTAAGCAGGCTCCAGACTCTAGGCTGTCAGCACAGAGCCAGACGCTGGGCTCGAACTGGTGAACCACGAGATCATGACCCTAGCTGAAGTCAGACCCTTAAACGACTGAGCCACCCAGGCACCCCAAGAAGTACATTTTCATTCAGAGACTTATTCAGAAGTATATAATATTATAACTTGCACTAATAAATTATTCAAATAGGGCCACAGGTTTTTCCATGCCTAGGTGGTTCTGGAGTACTTGAACTAAGACATCAACAGCCGCCACTTCATTGACTGATTTGAAAATTGTCTACTCAATTATAAGGCATGTAGCCACATCCAGATGTTCATTAGTTATTGCTTATTCAGAGGAGTGGCTATATTGGTCTTCATATATTTTTAGGTTTATTAGAGTGTGAACATATACTGTAATTACAAGACGCAGATGAGCAACCATCTGCACATATCTCTCCTCCTCTCAAGGACTTTCAGATCAAACTGAGTCATATTCCACTGATGAGTTTCCCCTGGATTAAAGCTTGAGAGCACTGTAAATGACAATAATTATGGTGCTGAAAATATGTTTCCTTGGACTGGAAACTTCCTTTTCTGTCTTTTCATGCTTTTAAAATAACTTGGAAAATAAACAATGTCTTGTGTGATATGTTAATAAGCCCCCTTAGGTCAATATTATTAGTTATGTTTCCAATGGACTATTATTGATAAATGAGCAATTTATTTTTAGGTAACAATTTAAGGACCATAACTAGCAACCAAAATATCAGATCATAATTCTTAAAGACCTATCTTTATGCAGTTAGTCACCTCGACACATCTTTGTTTTTAATAAAAAGACTCATCCTGTCTCAGCTGTGGTGTGCGTATGTTTTTTGGTATTTTGAGAAATATTTATTGGGAATGTCTACCATAGAAGGGTCCTCTGGTAGTTCTCCAGGTTTTCCTGCCATAGCTTAACGTCCCATGGAACATTCCAATTCTGTCAGCAATTTTTGCTTATGAAAACAATGAATTTACGAAGCTTATTTGAAACAAGTATTTTTCGATTGTATTTTCCTTTGGAGGAATACACACTCAGAAATATATCATTTCAAAATCATGGAGCAAAATAGTATAGCCATACCTCATTTTATTGAGCTTCTCTTTACTGCATTTTATTGCATTTTTTACGAATGGAAGGTTTGTGGCTACCCGTGTCAAGCAAGTTTATCAGCACCATTTTCCAACAGCATTTGCTCACTTGTGCCTGTGCCACATTTTGGTAATTCTCACAGTATTTCAAGCTTTTTTATTATTATATTTATTATGGTGATTCCTGATCAGTGATTACAACTTGCTGAAAGTACAGTTGATGGTTAGCATTTTTTAGCAAGAAAGTATTTCTGAATTAAGGTATCCACATTAGTTTTTATGCTATTGGACACCAAATAGACTATGGCATAGTGTAAATCTAACTCTTACATGCATTGAGAAACCAAAAAAATTCATTCAACTCACTTTATTGCAATATCAACTTTGCTGCGGTGGTCTGGAACCAAACCCACAAAATCTCTGAGGTATACCCATATGACTTTGTGTGGTCTCTTGGAGAGCACCAGCTTTGTTTTTGAATTATAACAAATTAATGGGCTCTGGGGAGATAATTCAGAGAACTATACAACAAGTATGTCCAGTTTAAAAGATTTCATTCCCATCTCAATGTTACATTATTCAGCACATCTATTGCATGTCTAGAATGGGCAGAGCACTACTGAATATTTGGCAGATTGAGAAAAAAAATAATATAACATGGTTTGTGATGTCCTGCTTATTAACTAGCAGGGGCAGATATACTTAAAACTGTTAAGTATGGTAAAATGAACTAAGCTGACACCAGAATATAGACTCAAACAATATCCTGGGCAAAGGAAACTGAATAGAAAGGATTGATTATGATTGGGATTTCTCAGACTCTTGTCTACCAAGAAATTCCCCTTCTTGTTTTCTAGTTCAGCTCTTTAAATATTTATATTCTTTTTATTTCATTTTTATAAATTAGGTATAGGGAGTCAAGACTCCCATTTCAACTCAGTTTTCAGGGGCACCTGGGTGCTTAGTGGGTTAAGCATCAGACTTCGGCTCAGGTCATGATCTCACAGTTGGTGGGCTTGAGTTGGTGGGTTCAAGCCCCGCATTGGGCTCTGTGCTGACAGCTCAGAGCCTTGAGCCTACTTTGGATTCTGTGTCTCCATCTCTCTCTGCCCGTCCCCTGCTCGCACTCTCTCTCTCTCTCTCAAAAATAAATAATAAAAAAAAAATTTTTAATAAAAATAAAAAAATAAACTCAGTCTTCAAATAAAAAAATCAACAAATGACAAACTACTTAGCATGCCCATGGGAATGCAAATTAAATAGAAACAATATATCCCCTCCCAAGAAAAAGGTTGATAAGTTTTGGCAAAAGTAGGGAGAAACTGGGAGTCTCAAACACTGCTGATGTGAGTATAAATTGAGGGAGGTCAATTCGGCAATGCCTACCAGAATTAAAAATAATCTTGTACTCTTATATAGCAATTTAGCTTCTGTATATTTATCTCAGAAAAACAGCCATATCTAACCACAAAGGCAAATGTGTAAGGGTGCTCAGAGCAGCCTTTTTGAAAGAGTAAATGTTAGTAAAATTCACTCACTAAATCTCCATCAGGATGTGAATAGCTAAATTATCCAGGAATGAAATAGATCTGGAGATATTGAAATAGATTTCTAAGATACCCAAATGACAGGTTGTTATGCAAAGTAACGAAATCTACACTTAGAAATAATATATATCTTTTTTAGAGGTATATACATGTGTATGTAACTACCAAGAAATCATCCTGCTAAAATAGCTTATGAAGAGAAAGGCATTGTTATTAGAGGTAGTTCAGCATTTAGTCATACATGGAATAAAGCAAAGGATGATCAGAGGTGGAAGGAAAGCAAAGAGACTACGGCCAGACACAGATCTGTGATCCTTAGACCTTGGTTTTAGTTCATGTTGTGTAATTTTTACAGAATTAGAGTGGATTGCCAGTACCTCGATCTTGGATTTGCCCTTCGCTGGTTCTTTCTCATTATAAAAATCTTTAAAGAATATGGGGCCAAATGCAGAAGGGTATCTAATTAGCAAGCCCCAAATTTCTAGCTCATTCCTACAATTCATATCTCTATTGTCTGCTTAAAAGACATTTGCCATTTTTTGTTCCTGATTAATCTATTAGACTTTGAGACTGAAGGCTCCAATAAAACCTCTGGTTTTTCATTGCATTGTAAAAAAATTTTTGACCATCTCCTTTGTCTCTTCCTCCATTGGTTGGTGAACTTGCAAACTTGAAATCTTATAATACAAAGAGTCTCACATATTCAAGCCGGTAACTTCTTTTCTTTTTTCCTAACGTTGCCCACTTTGGCAATTTTTCAGCCATATTCACATTAATATTCATGAGAAGGTGGATTAAACTTGAAATTCAGATCAAATACATGTTTTGTGCTATAGCAGAGCTAATAAAAGTTTATGTGAAAAGGACTGTCTTTGCATGACCAAAATAAAGATATTGAGTTTTCCAGAATTTATTTTCTTATTATAATTTTTGTTTCATTTTGCCAAGATATTCAAAAGATTACTTATTTGCAAAATTCATGACATTAATATTTGCTAAGTTTTTCTCTTAAATTCAGTGTTCACATTTGCTTTCTTACTTGATGAATGCAATGTGTTTAATATAGAGGTAGCTTATTAAATATTTGTTAATCTAATGAGTGACAAACGATGTATATTCAAACTGAATCTGCATAAAACAAGAATATAAATATACCAACATTCTAAAATATTAATTGGTAAATTTACTTAATATGACTCTGACTACAATGAAAATAATTGCATCTGATTTAATATATGTGTTTTATCCTCTCTGACAAACTTTATAGCTACATTTTTACCCAAGACCACAATCTTAGTCCATGTGAACTGCCATAACAGAATAGTATAAATTGGGTAACTTATAAGCAACAGAAATTGTCACAGTGTCTTGTGAGAGTCTGCTTCCTAGAAGTCCTCTCACTGTGTCCCCACATGGCAGAAGGGATGAAGGAGCTCCTTTGGGCCTCTTATGAAATCACTAACCCCAGTCCTGGGGATTCCACTCTAATGACCTATTCAGCTCCCAAAGACTCCACTTCCTAATATCATGTTGGGGGTTAGAATTTCAACATATGAGTTATGAGGGGGGACACAAACATTCAATCTAAAGCAATCATCTTGTTATGCTCATTTTCAATCTAATATGTAGCATTTATAATGGGGGGAATACTACACATTCCTAGAAATAAAGAGTTTGTGTCTGGACAACTAGTAGTCTGATAAGATCTTAATTCCATGGCAACCAGGAAGAAAAGCCTTAGGACCCTGAAAACGTCTGAATTAAATACAAAAGTACTAAACACCAAAGGGTCTTCTAGGAATGACACAGAAACAAGGAAAGCTATTGAACAGCACTCATTCATCCTTTCCACTCTTTTATTTATCTTGGGAACTGGAATGAAACCATGGTAACCACCATAGTGGGGAAGTGAAACATTATTTATCCAAGTTTATATTTTAATGATTAAATTCATAGACTCTAGAATGTAGCAGAGCAAAATTTAGAGTCCTGGATCTGCTATTACTAGCATATAAACCCGTCTTAGCTCAGACTGCTATAACAAAATATCATATACCAGGTGGCTTAAACGACAGAGATATATTTCTCACAGTTCTGGAGACTGAAAGTTCAAGATCAAAGTACCAGCAGATTTGGTGACAGGTGAGTGTTCTTCACCTGCATCTCAGATGGCTGTCTTCTCACTGTGTCCTCACATTACCTTTCCTCAGTGTGCGCTCCTGGAGAGACAGCTCTCCTGTCTCTTCTTCTTCTTATAAGGGGACTAACCTCATAATAAGCACTTCACCCTCATGACCTCATCTAAGCCTAATTACTTTCCAAAGGCCCCGATTCCAAATACCATCACACAGGGGATTAGGGTTTGACATATGAATTTTGGAGGGACACTAACATTCAGTTCATAAAACAAACAGAAGCAATGTAGTTTATCTTTCTAAGTTTCAGTTGTCCTATCTGAAAATCAGGACAATTGTAATGCCTATCAAAACATTTTTATATTAAATAAGATAACACACGTAAAACACATCATATCATCTCCATATATTTTGGCATAACCTATATGTTAACAATAGACAATGTTATTTTGTAATCATTTACTAGATTGTCTTTTCTTCTGTGAGACAACTGTCAAGTTAATATCCTTTTAATGTTAACTTCAGCTGTGATAACTGGTATTATTTCACTTATCTGTAAAATAGAAAGATGTCTCATTGCACCCATGCCTATTCATTTGTCTAGATAGATAAGAGACATAGATAGAGATGATAGATTAGATAAATATATAGAATTTCTCTATTGAAAAATCCGTATTTAAAATCCACATGTAAAATAGCATTCTTTTATTTTTACTCCAATAGACAAAAAATACCAAGTACCAAGAAAAATGAATGTGCTCGATTGTGGTTTGAATATTGTCTTTGGCCAATCTTTTTACCTGCATTTCTTGACACTCCAAAAACTAGGTTGTGCCTAACCTTTCAATCCCAAAGGGATATTCTGCTCTCAGAATACTAAGAATGGGTGAGGGAACAATGATGAGCTACAAGTACTTGCTTGAATGTAATTTTAAAAGTCAACAAAGCAATCTGAATCATTTTATGTCTGTTATAATTACACACTGGGCTCAGTATATCAGAATATACAAAGGTCCACACATTCCTGGATGAGAACCTGAGGTTCACTAGCCCATAGATAAGCCATGCTACAATTTACAATTGGAAGACAGAGCCAGTTTAGAAATTACTGAACCAAGTAAAAAGCTGGGTTGCTCAGACATGTCTACAAGGACAAGACATTTGCTGATAATGCACATTCAAAAAAAACAAAAAAACAAAAAAACAAAAAAACAACCAGATAGTTAGAGGAAAAAAGATAAATTTCAAAAGTTACGCCTAAGGCACAGTTGTCATTTTACACTCCACAGTTTTCTTGTGAAGGAAGAATGAAACCTTTTAAAGTGTTATCCAGTTTTGTTTCAGGGTTCTTGGATCTGTTGGCCTAAACGCCCTTCACTGTCCAACATTATGTCAGCATCACATTGTGGCAGAGGTGGCCAAATTTAGAACTATATTGAAAAAGAGAACAATCAAAAAATGTAGCTACTCAAGCCAAAATATCTCTCAGCACTTTTTTTTTGTATTTTTCAATAAAATTAGCCAATGGTGAGTTACTATTACTTTAGAAAAATCATGATGAATTTTTCAAAGTGTGTGGTCACACAAATCAATGGGTGAAATATCAACCAAAAAGGGAATTTAAGTTTCTTATAATCCTTCCTTTTTTAAATAACTCCTGAGGAAGAAGTTCTACAGATCTTCTACATATCCTTATTACAAAACTTACAGAGCCTGGTACCATGTCTGAATACAAGTTACAGAGTCAAACCACTGTGTGTGTGTGTGTGTGTGTGTGTGTGTGTGTGTGTGTGTGAGAGAGAGAGAGAGAGAGAGAGACACAGAGACAGAGACAGAGACAGAGACAGAGACAGACAAGGGAGAGTGAAGAGAAAATTACAGTCTGTATTTGTGAGAGTAGTGGTTACGTAGAATGTTCTAGAATCTTTAAACAGGGAAGATGGACAGGGGGAACATCTGAGAGTTTCTTAAAACTTACACTTTTCTTTTTATACTCATAACCCTACACCTTTTATCCATTTCCCTATCTATTAATTATGTGATCAGTATACAATCATCCCATCTAATTCACAGAACTATTGTAAGAATTTTAATTCTATGTGCAAACATATTTTGTGTCAGTGTAACACATTAAATATTATGTCATATTATAATTTTTTAGAAGAGTGTCAGGTTCAGTATGTTTCAGTATGTGCAATTTCCAGTTTACATCAGGAACATTTCATATGAACTCAGTTTTGTACATAACTAATTTGATTATCTGGTATCCTGTTATTGTAGGAGCAGCATGGCAAATTGGGAAATGTCATGACTATATAGTTAAGACCTACTTATGTTAAAATTGTAGCCCCAATACAGTATATGAATCATTCTTTAATCTTAGTTTCTCCTGAATAACAGATGTAATAACATTCATTCATAGGATTAAATATAGTTATGGAAATCCTAGTTTACCACAACGCAGATACTTAATAAATACTAGTTATATCCAATGGTCTATTGAATAAAACATTAGTTGTTTTGAAAAAAAAAACACATAAAATTCCCCTTCTTGGTTAATTTGGTCACTCTTCTTCCAACTTCTAAATTGAGAAGCAAAAAAATCTTGTGGAAAACAAACACTTCACGCCTGATAATTCTAGCAATAATGGACTTCCATTCTGTCACCTCAACTGTGAAATAAAGCCCTTTACCTTAAAATACCAACTATTAGGAATAGAGTTTTAGAACTCTATCTTTCCTCTACTCTGTTGCATTATTGCATTTTTAAAGAAGGAAAAATAACCTTAAATCTCTAAATATTTCTTAAGGATCACAGAATCTTGACAAGAAGTAAAATCAGCATTCGAGAGTACCAGTTTTCATATGCTCCCATTAATTGACTTTAAATTTAAAAAAACTATAAAAATCGGTAACTAAATAAAATGTTGTCTTTTTAAAAATGATAAGTACACTAAATTCCTGCTAAACATTGTATTTATAGAATAAGTATTTTAGCTTCAAATAGTGTTATATTTTTAGGACATTCCAAAATAAAAATCAGGTTAAAGTATACTAAATATTGAGAATACTTCAGATCCACGTTTATGAATACTTTTTACAATTTAGTAATCTGTGGAACTGTATATAACAGTGTTTGCAAAAGAAAACCCTGCCAGCAAGATAACTATGATTAGTAAGCTGTGTTTTCTATTACCCAGAGCTCTCCAAAAATTCTCCTGCTGGGATGACATTTGCAAGGTTACTGTACCAAAAAGCATTTCTCCTTTAAAAAAAAGAATTTTAATATATTTTTACAGATCCAAAAATGAAGATAACAAAAATCTCATTTTTCTATAAATTGGGAGCTTGTACTACATCTCCTAACATGAACATCATACATGATAATAGGAAATGCTTTTAAAATATTTCAGCTGCATATCTAAGTTTAGTTTTGAATTTAAATTCAATTTAAAAACAGAGAAATGTATTTTACCAACAGCATTCACTTAAATAATTTATTGATATAATTAATATTATAAATCACATTAAATTTGGAATCCCAAAATAAACTAAAAGTAGCCACAACATTTCATGTAAATGCTCTATTATTTACTCAAGATTGAAGTTCAGAGTAAGACAACATGTACATCCATTGACCTGTTGTTTGATTAGGCTTATTTTAAGTCCTCTGCTACAAAAGTTAAGGGTTGTTATTCCTGAAAACATGTTCAAATTAGTGATACAGCTTCAGAAGGCAGATTTAAGCTCAGTACAAGGTGCAGTTTCTAACAATTGGAACTCTCCGCCCTGGGATGAAATGATTTGGAAACATCCACCAGAGGACTGAACTATCTTTCAAGGATGATCACTAGAGGATCAATGAAGTGACAGGGATTCAGAAGTTCTCTAAGAGGAATTTCATTGCACAGTTGCAGTTTTCCAAATTGAAAATGAAGTGGGGCTAGCTAGACTACTTGTCAGGAGAGGAAGATTGTTTTAAAGCAAGAAGAGACCTTATACTTTTTAGTTAAAACAATAATGTCTCGAAATATTATTTTTTTAGGAAATAATTCACAGTAATACACATATTTCCACTATTGCAAATAGCTATGTAATTTTTCCCACCTGCTAACACGTATTATAGAGTGTACTACATTTTTATTTTTTCCAGTTAATATATGAGAACTTTTGTAAGGTTTTATCTATTCTTTTTTTTTTTAATATAATGTATTGTCAAGTTAGCTAACACACAGTGTATACAGTATGCTCTTGGCTTCAGGAGTACATTCCCATGAGTCGTCGCTTACATACAACACCCAGTGCTAATCCCAACAAAAAAATTTGATGAAAATGCAATGGTAATGAAAGATAATGATCATGAAGATGGGGATGGTGATGACATCAGTTGACTACTTCTTATACGCCAAGCCCTATTGAAAGTATTGGAGGATAATTATCTTATTTAATCCTCACAACCCATCTACAGATGGGTTATTTAGGCAAAGAGAGTTTAAATATTTGCTCAAACATAGAACTATTTTGTGGTATAATGAGTGATTACACAGGTAGATTCTCCAAGCTATTATGTCATAATTTTCTAAATAATAAAAACTTACTGTAGAGGCAAGTACCCAGCAGAGCCTGACATGGGGGAGAATTTCTCATGTCAAATGTTATTTAATTTGTATTTTTTCCCTATCTTCTTAGAAATAAGAATGTATGCATTTCTGTATAACACTTCAGTCTATTAAATGGAATTAAAAGATGATTGGGGCACCTGGATGGCTCAGTTGGTCAAGCGTCCAATTCTTGATTTCAGCTCAGGTCATGACCTCACACTTCGTGAGCTCTAGCCCCACGTCAGACTGTGCACCGACAGTGCAGAGCCTACTTGGGATTCTTTCTCCCTCTCTCTCTGACCCCCCCCCCCCCCGCTTGTGCTCTGTCTCTAAAATGAAATAAATAAACTTAAAAAAAAGAGATGATAATCTGCATTCCGTTTTGAGACTCTTCAACTTGACATGTCAGAATTAGAATTACTTTGGCATTCCTAGGAAAAATTCTAGGAATACCTCTGGAGCCTAGCTATTAGCATGCTTAGATGAACCTAGAACTTTTGCCGGGTAGAAGGGATGGTACCCTGTGTAATAAAGTCTCAAAATCTCACAGGAATAAGGCAAGATTCTTCAACTGAAAAACTACACAAGTGGATACCCCGTGAAGGGTGAAAGTGAGGTGCAACAGAGGACTTAGTTCTTATTTGTGTCCAGATGGTAACAATTTGTATGTTTTTTTGTTTTTTTTGTTTTGTTTTGTTTTGTTTTATATTATGGTAGTGGAAAGAAAGGCAACTAGGACAAAAGTTTCCAGTGTTGCAGTGAAAGAGTTATTTTAGAACTTATAGCAGACTCAGCTCCAATGTAGCTAGCAGACTTCATGGAGGTAAGATCTGTAATATTTTTGTCTTCAACAGGATACACTGGAAATTTCAAAGACTAAAAGTATAGAGGAAGATTCTTCCTAATTATTTGGTTTGTTGAAAGAGTAGAAAAGAGGGGTGCCTGGGTGGCGCAGTCGGTTAAGCGTCCGACTTCAGCCAGGTCACGATCTCGCGGTCCGTGAGTTCGAGCCCCGCGTCAGGCTCTGGCCTGATGGCTCAGAGCCTGGAGCCTGTTTCCGATTCTGTGTCTCCCTCTCTCTCTGCCCCTCCCCCGTTCATGCTCTGTCTCTCTCTGTCCCAAAAATAAATAAATGTTGAAAAAAAAAATTTAAAAAAAAGAGTAGAAAAGAGAAAGAACATTTATTTGCAAACAATTAGAACCACTTTCATTCTAATAGATAAGTCTATTCATTATCTCCCTAATGCATTTAAACTATTCATATCCTGGAATAATGCCCTAAGGTTTCAATAATTTGCTTCCATTGATATTACTGAGTCTAGGAAGCTTTGTTTCTGAGTCAGAAATTCCTCCAGTTTCCATATTTCTCTTTTCTTTGCCATCTCCTCTCTGAGCATTTTTTGGCCTCAAAACAAGCCTGGAATTAAACTCACAGCTCCAAAATTAATTCCCAGTTTCTGACTTGTGAGCAATTTCCTAACTTACTCTGACATACTGCTCTGTGGGTTCTTGCCTGGCCTTGAGGGGAAATGGTAGGACTGGAAGAGGTCATGAAGGGAGTGAGCAAAGATAGAAAAGAAAGCTTGGGCTGAGATAATAAAGTACTTGGAGGTCTGGGAGATGAGGAAGAACCGGCAAAACAGACTGTTAAAAGTCAGGAAGGGGTTTAGAGGCAATAAACCAGAAAAAGGAGATATTGGTCTGAGGCTGAAACAAAGTTATTAATAATGACAAGACCTAGGTGAGTTATAACCATGAGAGTGGGCAGTGGAGAGACCTTGTCTAACACGTGGGACATTTAGTAGAGATCCAACAATGGTCATACCTTGATAGTGGATTGAAAACCAGCCTTACAGTAAGGGCTACTCAAGACCCCATTTTTAAAGCTTAAAAACAAGCCTTTGAAGCACACTGAGAAACCCGATAAGAAAGTCCATATACGTGACTGGACTCAGGTCCTTCCAGGGTCTGTTGACTGCCCCAAAATTTTCTTTTTTTTTTTTTTTTTTTTTTTTTGTTTATTTATTTTTTGGGGGGACAGAGAGAGACAGAGCATCAACGGGGGAGGGGCAGAGAGAGAGGGAGACACAGAATCAGAAACAGGCTCCAGGCTCCGAGCCATCAGCCCAGAGCCTGACGCGGGGCTCGAACTCACGGACCGCGAGATCGTGACCTGGCTGAAGTCGGACGCTTAACCGACTGCGCCACCCAGGCGCCCCAAAATTTTCAAATTTACTTGGGCAATAATTATATGTTGATTTTTCTCTCAATATGTTTGCTTTATTTAAAATAATTAAATGGCATTAATTGCTGTGATCTGCTAAAATTTGGTATTTACTTTGAAGAGCAATGAAGGGTTTAGTTGGGATGAGAGTGCGGTTTTAGGAATGATATGAGCAAGGCTCAATAAATCACTTAATAAATGTGAATGGTTCTGCCAAGCATGAGGTAAATGAATTGTTTCTGTGTTCCAATGAAATTAAAAAGGCAGTTAATGTCATCTTCAAATCATCTCTGTACTACAACCAATTTGTCATTTTTTTTTTACCTTTATTTTCTATGCCTTCTTCCCCATTGCAAACACAAAATTCTATCAGATACTCCTATAAAATAAAAGCTTAAAATGAAAGTTTAAAGAAGACAAAAACTCAGGGGGAAAAATGCAATGAGACATCATTATTTAGCAATGATATATATATATATTTTTTTAGTATTTATTTATTTTTGAAAGAGAGAGAGAAAGAGAGACAGAGAGACAGAGAGACAGAGTGTGAGCCGGGTAGGGGCAGAGAGAGAGGGAGACACAGAATCCCAAGCAGGCTCCAGGCTCTGAGCTGTCAACACAGAGCCTGATGTGGGGCTCAAACTCATGAACTGAAATCACGACCTGAGCCAAAGTCAGACACTTAACTGACTGAGCCACCCAGGCACCCCAAAATGATTGATTGATTGATTGATTGATTGATTGATGTTAAAGTTTATTTATTTTGAGAGAGACAGAGACAGTGCAAGCAGAGAGAGAGGGAGAATTCCAAGCAGGCTCTGTAGCGTCATTGCAGAGCCTGATACAGGGATTGAACTTACCAAACTGAGGTCATGACCTGAGCTGAAATCAAGAGTCAGATGCTTAGCCAACTGAGCCACCCAGGTGCCCCCAATTTAGCAATGATATATTAATGCCCCAGAGAATTCTTTCCATGTAAGTAATTCAATACTTATTATAAGAGGGAAATTTCAAAAATGGATATGTATGTGACATGATACTTCACATAGTTTGCCTCTAATATTATTAAATGTTTATCTTTATTTTGTTCCAGAACAAAACCATATCATTTTATCCAGCAACAACACCATATCTAAAAATTTACAGAAATTTTTTACAGAATGTTATACAAAAATATATTCTCATATATGTGAAATGATGTCAGCACAATGACATTGATGCATTGTTTGTCATGGTAAAATATTAGATAGAATCTAAGTCAGTTAAGTAAATTAAGTAAAAAAAATTAACTAAATCAGTTAAGTAATTATCAGTTAAGTAATTATCAGTTAAGTAAAGTTGCACATAATTAAATACTATGAAATACTATGGAATACTGTCTAGCAACAAAACAAAATAATGTTAGAAACTATAGTTATATTGTGAAGTTGAAGTTGATTCAAACACATCTTTTCTCTTGGCTCTGACACAATAATGTATGTATTTTATCTACCACACCAAACACTAATTTCTGAAATACAGTGCATCACTTGGTCATATGAAATTAGTTATATGAAAATTAGTAATTTTGAGGCTTCTCCATTAATCAGATCTTCCCTATAAACATGGTACACTATATATAGTTCCCTTCTGCATTTTAATAACAAATATGATTTTCCTCCCATTCATGTTTGCATTGCTAACTTCTAATTTTATTTTTCTGTTACATTATGTCTGCAAGTAACAAAGTAATGATCTATATGATTTAAAATGATGTATGGGGCGCCTGGGTGGCGCAGTCGGTTAAGCGTCCGACTTCAGCCAGGTCACGATCTCGCGGTCCGTGAGTTCGAGCCCCGCGTCGGGCTCTGGGCTGATGGCTCGGAGCCTGGAGCCTGTTTCCGATTCTGTGTCTCCCTCTCTCTCTGCCCCTCCCCCGTTCATGCTCTGTCTCTCTCTGTCCCAAAAATAAATAAACGTTGAAAAAAAAAAAAATTTAAAAAAAAAAAAAATAAAATGATGTAATTTCCCACTATTATTTAAATCCATTTTTAATGTTTATTTATTTTTGAGAGAGAGAGAGAGAGTGAGTAGGGGAGGGGCATAGAGAGGAGGACAGAGGATCCAAAGCGAGCAGTGAGCCCAGTGTGGGGCTTGAACTCAGAGACTGTGAGATCATGATTTGAGCCAAAGTTGTATGCTCAACTGACTGAGCCACTCAGGGGCCTCTATTTAAATCCATTTTTAAAATGCACCTTTGGGGTCAGGGGTTTTACTGAGAAGGGTCATATTTAAGATCTCCAGGTCCATCAACAATGGATGAAAAAGTGCTCATTTCTCAGAGCATCTCAAAAAGTATTTGTTACTTTTTATAACTTCCCTATTTTCTTTATTCTTGCCATCTGCAACATATTTAAAATTTGAGTAAAATAATACTGGGAATTCTTCTCTGCTAAATCAGAAAGATAAACATTTGTTCAATGTCTTCTAACAGTGAATGTAACAATTCTATTTATTTATTTATTTATTTATTTATTTATTTATTTACTTACTTACTTATTTTGATAATCACCTCTAATTATGATAAACTATATCTGAAAGGTAAAAATATATACATACACTTATATGCTCCATATGCATAATAAACACTTGAAGAGTGGATTCCCAGCTAGCACACCTCAAGACTCTAACAGGGATCAATTAATAAGCTTGGTGTTGTCACACTTCTTTCTCACAGCTTTAAGGAAAGGAAGGAGCACATGGTGAATCCATTTCAATCAAGAAAGCTTATGTGCAAAAAAAAAAAAAAAAAAAAGATCTGGAAAGAATTAGACCACAAATTGATGTGTGCCCCGGAAGACAAAGGATACATATTGAACACGTATAATGATATTCTTGTTTGTTCTTTTCAAATCGGTTCTTACTGCATATTCATATATATCCAACTTACTAAGTAATATATTTTTAAAGTGTTTGATTTTTTTAACCACCCTGTAGTGGTTAGGTGATGGGGAGCTGGGGGAGGAAAATTGTGAAAAGGATTTGGTTTCAGACATTTATCTGGCTTAAAAGACAGGAACCTATCAAGCACAATCAATTGCGGGCACAATGTCCCTATTTTATATATGCATTATTTTTCTAAAATGTTTTACAAAAAGTGGCTTCCTGACAGCCTCAGAATCCCAGAAGAACTGGTTATTGCAGCCTGAACTCTTGTCGAGTCAGAAGTAATACATATAAATCTGTAACCAAATTAGTGACATCGATTCAGACTGGCAGATTGGAAATATCAAAATGGTTTGGGGAAATGTATCTTTTTATTTATGTCCTATATATGGAGGCTAGAATTTGTAACTTGCCTTGGTTTTAAGATTACTTCACTGATAGATATCAATAGTCACGATTCTACGATAGTATAAGCTAGGTTGAATTTGCGTTAGCTCCGCAAAGTGTATAAACACTCCATTAAAAAAAAAAAAAACAACTCCATTTTCAACCACATAAATTTTAGGCTGAGAGCAAGTAGAGGTCTGAATCCCTTCCCAAAGTTATCATAGCATATTTTCTGGCTCTGATTTAAAAGTTGATTTTATTCTTATAAGTAAATATATAAACAAGATCATTAAATCATTAATACATACCAAATATTTTCTTTAAAATGCATGACATATAAACTTTTTGTATTATAGAAATATTTGAAAATCTGTTTAAAGCTACTGAGGAAGTGAACTTGATAGTGACAAGTGTTCTCTCTCAGTGTTCATCTGTGAGGCAGGGCGATTTCTTTATTGTCAGATAGCTCAGGGATAGGAGAGTTCAGGCTTAGCCTCAAATTGCCCACTGGGGTAGAATGGGTATCTAGAATATTCAACACAGCAGGTGACCTGTTTTTTAATTCTATTCACTATTCAGGCCCAGGGCAGGTTGAAATAGCAGGAGTTAAAGTTCAGTATCCTAGCTCTGAAGGAATCCATTTCTGAAAGGCAGATAGAGGAACACTAAAAGTTTTTGGAACAGAATAGGATGAAAATTAGGATCTGAACCGGGAACTAATGGACACAAGAAAATTCACGCTTAGGAACAAGAGGCAGGGGTCAAGCTATCAGAAGAGGCTCTCTCTGAAGGCAATTGAGCTGCAACTCAAGGAATGATGTGGAACTCAGCAGACAGCATTAGGATGTGAAATTCCAAATGAGAATTATACCAAAATGACACCTGCCTTACACTATGAGATCCAGATAATGCTTAGGAATGAAATACTAAAATCTCAACAAAAGCAAGGAAGGCTAACAAAGAATAAACAGTGCATTATAGCATGGGTTTAAGCCTATCTCCCTCTATAAAGAAAGGATGGATACCAGTGGTTTGGCAATTAGCCAGAGTTGGAGATGCTTAGCAACTAATGACTGAGTGGCATTATCAAAACCCACCTTCTTTATACCTTTTCAAACATATGCATTTATGTTCTTACACACACACACACACACACACACACACACACACACACAAAACCCTTTATGTCTTTGGGCCAATACAAGCTCAAATAAGAACGTTCATCCCTCTGCAAGATGAATTAGCATTACTCTCAGCAGCCATTGGACCAAATACCAGGTTAAGCAATGGAAACCTCTGTGTTTATCTAGCAGTAGCCTCTCCCAGTCAGATATGGCAATTTTATACCTTATGTCAATGATGGCAAGCCTGTACCACAATGACCTTTCCCTAGTGATTATTATTTGATCAGAGATGGGCCCATATTTTAGCTGGTCTTATCAGTCTAAAGGGAACAGCTTTTATTTTCATGGTTAAATTAAATAATTATTTCTCTCTCTTACTCATTCCTCTCTCCCTCTTTCTCTCTCTCTCTCTCTCTCTCTCTGTCTCTCTCTCTCTGCCCCACCCCCCGCTTACCCCAAGCATATAACCTCAATTGCCTCTAAGCAACCATTTGGTGTTGAGGAGGGACGCAAGCCTGAGAAAGGGTTTGAAGTTGAAAATCATTGCAACATTCGACATAACTATTCTCCATATGAAATCAATCTGGATCAGGTTTTTTGTTCACTGCATTCAAAAGCATTTCAACTGAGAATGGTTTTCTTTCTGTTTTTCTTTTTCTTTTTCTTTTTTCTCCCTTTTTTATTTTTATTTCCTAGTCATCTGACCAGATCAGATAATCCTGATCACAATCTTCTCTCTTTCCTTGATCTACACGCGTCCTTCATTGATTTCATCCATTCCCATGGCTGTAATGACTTTCCACGCATTGACATAGTCATGTCAGAACTCACTACTGAGTAACAAACTCATATTTCCAAATGTCATTAGATGTATCTTCCTGAGTCACCAATAATCTGAAATTAGGCATTCTATTACTGAAATTCTCATCTGTGTTAATAACGCTGATTCCTCCACCTACGTTCTCATTATTTATTGTGTTGTTTTCAACCTAACTTGAAACTTCAACATTTCATTATCAACCTCTTTCGAGATATAATCCAATTAGTAGTACATACGTGCCTTTTTAATTTCCTAAAGTATCCCTGAATTCATTTCTTCTTTGTCCTGTATTATGTAACACTGCAGGCCAGGTTCTCTCTCACATGGAGTGTTCTAATCTCGTTTGAACTCCCAGCCATGAATTTATCCTTCCTCCTTCTATTCTTGAGACACAAATGCCAGAGTTTTCCTTCTCAATAAAAAATACAAATAATTCACCCTTTTTTCCCTATAGGAAAATCAAATTGCTCAGCATGTTTTCATCCACAACTCTTCATGACTACAACCCAGTCCACCTCCCTGGGCTTATTTTCTTCTACTGCCCTTCTTACACACATTTCTAGCTTCTGATTTAGAAACATTTGGTTTGTATGTCTCACTTTTCTCCAAGCATGACATCTTTCCTCTTGATCCATGTGGTTATATATGTTATACATGTTTCTTTTGCTGCTTCAAATGTCCTGACCCTAATTCTCTGCCTGGAAAACTGTGGTTTGTTCTTCAACATCCAGCTAATTAACTTCTCTGAAAATCTATCCCTGGGAGCAACCTCAGCTATTGGCCAGAATTAATCTACTCTTGCCATGCTTTCAAATCACATGTTATACATCACTTCTTATGGAGCATTCCCCACGTGATACTATCATTGATGGTTTGGGAGTCTAGACCTACTCTTAAACCATTAGCACTTTAAAAAAGAGAGAATGCACAATTCGCCTGGGAATCTCTCAGATCAGTTAACAAAGGGTCTGGCATATAACGGTATTTCAGCAAAAGTCTGGAGGATGGAAGCTGCAGGCTCTCTCAGGGCTCCACACAATGGAAAACACAACTTTCTCAGGAAAGGTTTAGATTCTCTATGGACCGTAGTTTGTGCTAACTACACTCCTACTCTGTCATCACTCTGTCACCTGGCAATTCTACCTTACCTTCCAAGTTATCCTCAAGGACAAACAACTTGGAAACTCCTCTCCCAGCTAAAAGCTGAAAAAGTACATAGCTATGTCCTAGATCTAAATGAAAGAATAAAGATAATCATGAATTCGTTTATAATAAGCAACCCATCACATCCTAAGGCTGTTATAGGTGAAA
>NW_024412395.1:37076673-37120013 GCF_014898765.1 Herpailurus yagouaroundi | reverse complement strand
AGTTCACCATAAGTGCTCTAACACCTTGTGAGACACAGTGATACTCTGTTTTCAAGCTTGCTAACAGAGATGATGGTCTGCCGCCGAATACTATGTGTTATATTCCTGAGTGGTTTTGCAATGGTGCTAAATTCTTCTGAAGTGTTGCTTTGCCCTTTCTTGCATGAAGGTCTTGGCACATGGATCAGGAGGCTCTATATAGTTTATCAGAACATAATTATTGAGTTTCATGTAGGCCTGGCACATTCATGAAAATGATGAAATTACCTAGACTGAAATGAAATCCAAATTTTGATCATGAGATAATTCTGAATTACAGACATGTTCCCAGTTGAATCTAAGGTGAAATAAAGCTGTAAGACCCCGTAGTTTATATGTGGCATATTTATTTATTGTAGTTACATTCTAAGCTTTTTTTAGTAAGAAAACAATTAAGAAAATCTAGAATAAGTAGTTCATGAATACATTTAAATGTCCCAAGAATCTTGTGAAGTAAGATACTGCTGTTATACCCATTATAAAGAAATCGAATTTACGGTCTTAAAGCAATTTGTTCAAGGGCACAAAGCTAGGAATTGGCAGAACAAATAATAAAATCCAGTCTGGCTTTGCAGCCTACATATTTTATCACTATGCAAATTGCCTCTCTATTTAGTGATGTCTAAGGAGAACTATTGGCTTTCTGAAAAAGGTGGAAAAGTTTATTGCACATTGCTGAAGTCAAGATATAATGCCAATTATAAAATCCACTTTATTTTAGCCTTTAATCATGCCATTTGCACTTGTGCATACCCAAGTCGTGAATATTCAGGAGTCATTTACATGTAAATTGTCTTTACCTAGCTTCTGTGAATTTAACACGATTTAATGATTGAGTTGTATATTGGAAAGTAATCTGGAAAATATACAAGAGTTGGGATGCCTGGGTGGCTCAGTCGGTTGGTTGTCTGACTTCGGCTCAGGTCATGATCTCGCAGTCCATGGGTTTGAGCCCCATGTCAGGCTCTGTGCTGACAGCTCAGAGCCTGGAGCCTACTTCAGATTCTGTGTCTCCCTCTCTCTGCTCACCCCCCCACTCATGCTCTGTCTCTCTCTCTCTCAAAAATAAACAATAAAAAGATTTTTTAAAAAAGAAAATACACAAGAGCAAACACAGCCCTCAATGTTTCAAACAGCTAATTTGAATCCTTCCAAAATAATAAGCAAATTATTTAAAGTTATTTTGGAGTCCAACAGAAACCCAACTTAATCAGTATGTCATGGTCAGGTGGATTATACTGCATGGTACAAATGACCCTGCAAGGGAGCAATTTCCATAGAAGAGAGGAGTGGGCTACACAGTCACCCCGGAAGGGAGTCTGCAATTGCTTATGTGAGTTAAATCATTTAATTAAAATCATCATTAATGGATCCTAATGACCAGCTTACCCTATTTTTGTACACAATGAAAAAGAAATTCTGAAAAATAGAAAGTTTCAGCTTAGGAGATATGAATCAAAGCCTGCTACAGTATCTTCATATCAAGGTAAGAGACACTTGCCAACTCACCATGAGAAGGGATGCTATCCAGTTTTCAACTTCCTATAGGAGCTGAGAAGTAAAATATGTTCAAAAAGCGGAATGAAGTAGGTCTCGTAGCAACCAAATTAATCTTTCATTAGCAAATAAAAACCACATATCCTCATCCAATCTTAAAAACTAAATAGTAAAAATCCCAGGAGCTTAAGACATAAAACATACCATTGAAGCTTCAATATCCCATCTAGTAGTAAAAAGAAGTTCAGAAATCCAACCATTAGTGCTATCCTTTTCTAATTTATCAAGTTCGGCTTCCACCTTCAGTTAATGTATTTTGGGTGGAAAAAGCTCTTTATGTGAGTCATGCTGAGGAAGAGAATGTAACGTTTATAGGGTAGAAAGCTCCACACAGAAAAAGGAGGAGATGCTAGCAATGGCATTTCCACATCGACACTGCAAGGAAGGCATTCTGCCATAGAAACCGAACTAATTCCAAAGAAGATTAAGGGAAATAGAGACACATTTCAGACCTATTTAATGCATTGTAATCATTCCCCTTTGCTTTGGCTAAACCACCAAAGCAGGCAATCTGGTCTTTTCAAGGAGGAAGGAAAAGAGAAAGAAAAATGAACACACACACACACACACACACACACACACACACACACACAGAAAATCTTAGCTGACATTTTGAATGTAATAGAAAGCATGCCAAATTTTTCAGCAATAGTTTTAAAATTTTATAGTGCCCTCCACCATAAATGCATACTTCAAGGTTAACTTGGTTTATATAATAAGAAGAGACAGTAGAAGGCTCTCTGCTGTCATAGCTTTAGGGGACAGGAGTCAAATGTAATGTGGCAAATAAAAGTTCTGTGCCCCAATATTTTAGAGATTCCCATATTTTGTTAATTAATTTTTCAATGGTATTGCTCTTCAAGTCTTTCTAACACACTACCTGTTCTGTGGTTGACACAGCACCGGAATTAGAATCAGAAAACATGGGCTTAAGCTGGGCCCTGTTATGTGTCATCATTTAGCAAAAGTAATGTCACTTCTAAAATGGAAAAAAATAAAACCAAAGTGACATATTTGTGATGAAGATTAAGTGAGGTTGCATGTATGAGACCAACTTGTAAGCACTATATATTCTACTATAAACTCTAGGTCGTTACTCTACTACGAACTATAAAATGTTAGGCAAATAATAATAATAATAATAATTATTATTATTATTATTATTATTACTTTTGGCTAGCCATTTGTGAGTATTAAGGTATAATAGTACATTATTACCTGGATTTATGGCATGGATTTTGTAACATTCAACTTATAATCATAAAGCACTAACTTTCTACATAGGGTGAAATTTTGTACAGAAATATAGGATTCCCTAGATAATATGAAAACAAGATTTTCCAGGTTTTTTTAAATTTTTTTTTCAACGTTTATTTATTTTTGGGACAGGGAGAGACAGAGCATGAACGGGGGAGGGGCAGAGAGAGAGGGAGGCACAGAATCGGAAACAGGCTCCAGGCTCTGAGCCATCAGCCCAGAGCCCGACGCGGGGCTCGAACTCACGGACCGCAAGATCGTGACCTGGCTGAAGTCGGACGCTTAACCGACTGCGCCACACAGGCGCCCCAAGATTTTCCAGTTTTAATGCTTGTTCTCTACATATCCTGTTAAAGTGTCTATGACTATATCCAAAAAGCCAAGAAATAGTAGAACTGGAACTAAAGATAAAATTAAAATCATATGTCAACAGGTAATGGAATGTTCATCAACTTTATTAGTGAAAATTTATTGGGAAACAGAGGCTTGAGTTATGCATGATGTGCTTTATCTTCGGTAAATAAACAAGCCAAAAAAAAAAAAAAAACCTCTCTAAAAACAAACAGAAAAGCATATTCTTGAAGTTCTGAGTGTGGTCTGGGACCATGAGACTAGCAGCGTCAGCATCAACTGGGACTGTGTTACAAAGACAAATACAGCAAATTACAGGGCCAAACTCAAGGCCCTTACCAACCAGGTGATTTCTATAACCACTGAAATTTGGGAACCACTGGCAAAAACACAAAAAAACACAAAGGAAAATATTTTGATTTATACTTATCCTATGATTTAACTCCAAAAGAAGAATTTGCAATGGCTCAAAACAGATGAGTAGTATTATTCCTACCTTCAGGTGAAAAAATTAAGAAACGGGTCTTAAGAGATTTGACCAACCAGCACAATCAGGAAAAGTCAGAACTAATGTGTTAATATTTCACCTTGAAAATTATTTCTTTCTTAACCATTGATATATGCCACTTGCCTAGCTTTGAGACCAGTAGTTTGAAAACTACTTTAAGTAAACAGAAAAAAAAAAAAAAAAAAAAAAAAGGAAGCTTCTTGCTTGCTGTTTTCAAAAACATTGTAAGGGACACGGTCTGGATATTTGTAAGATGTGAACAAAATTAAATGAGAGGAGAGAGACAAAAAAGATGGGTGAAGAAATATGAGTGTGAGAAATCCCAACAGACAGTGGCAGAATCAGATTTACATTAATAAGAGTAGAATAAAGGCAAACAAACTGGGGAGACAGAACAGAATATGAAAGTAAAAGACAATGTTGAAACTACGACAGAGAAGATAAAAGACGTGGAACTCTGACAACTGAGATGTAAACAAGAACGGCGTTGGTTTTCAAGTAAAATATAAAAGCAGGAAGAGAAGCCCCATGGGGGTAAAAGTCTGGCAATGAGAAAGGACTGAGTATACATATGTGTAGTAATCACAGAATTCTACGTAAAATTGATGATAGCGCACCTGGCTAGCTCAGTCGGCAGAGCATACAACTTTTGGTGACAGGATTGTGAGTTCAAGCCCCACACTGGGTGTGGAGCCTACTTTAAAACCACAGCAGCAAGTGATGATAAAAGACCAATCTACAACATGACATATGATGATTTCATATATTATTCGAATTCCAAAGGTAGAAAAATAAAATTCACAAAGCACCCAGGCTCCAAATCTATACAACATTGGAAATAAATGAAGGCCACCAAAATGAGAACAAACAGAGGCTATTCAGTCAGAGCTTGCTATAATAGCGAGAATCAGCTACCATCACTTGGATTTGCCGGAGACCTAAAGGCCGGCAAGGAAGCGGGAAAACTTTATAGTGAAAAGAGAAAAAAAAACAAGAAAAAGAAGAATGCCTCAGGTATGCTCTGATTGGAAGTCGATGGGATGGCATGAGGAGGTGGGCTAATTAGAAGCAGGGCACCTTGTGTGTTTTATTACGGGAACATACATAGCTTCCTCTGGTGGATCCTGAGTTAGAAGTAGAGGCAAGAATTAGAGAAGCTGGAAGTCATTGACCAACTCCTGACCATGCTAAGCTGTGGTCTGTGGAGGTAGGGCTTTGGCTTCCCAGACCCGTTGCCACAGAGGCTGTTGGTCAGAGCTGCACTGTCATGTATAGTTTTACTGTTCATACCAAATGAAGGAAATAGTTAAATTCTCCTGCTTCTACATATAAGCTTACAGGCAGTAAAAATTTCATTTGGTCACAACCACTCCTGTATTTATTAGACTTGTATAGATGGAATGCATTAAAAGATATTTATAGTATTTCAAATATTAAAAAAAACTTTCTTGTAGGTTAAAAAATTTAAGCCAATAAAATGTAGAAAAATGTATCAGAATATTTAACTGACATCAGATAATGAACAGTTTTCAGAGCTTAATAGCAATAGAGGATATCACCGATATCTCTAAGGAAAAGATGAGTAGATTTTACTGCATAAGCATTTATGTAAATTGCAATGAAAATGTAATATTAAAATGTACAAATACGAAAATAAAAGATATTTTATTATTTTAATTCTAGTATTGCTAATATACAGTGTAATATTAGTTTCATGCGTACAATATAGTGATTCAACAATTCCATACAATACCCAGTGCTTATTACAAATGCACTCCTTAATCCCCATCACCTATTTCACACATCCCCCCTCTGGTAACCATCAGTTCATTCTCTTTTAGCTAAGAGTTTGTTTCTTGGCTTATCTTTCTCTATTTTTTCCTTTGCTCATTTGTTTTCTTTCTTAAATGCCTTAAATTCCACATATGAGTGAAATCACATGGTATCTGTCTTTTTCTGACTGACTTATTTTGCTTAGCATTGTTTTGGCACATCTTTCCAGTTCATCATCTTATTATTTTTTTACTTTGTTTCATACAACATGCACTCTATGAATTTCTGATCTAGTACTGTTGATTTCAAAATGACCCCACACGTGGAAGTCACTGAGAAACTGAAGAAAGAGGCAGACAAGATTGGTAGGTAGGTGGCAGGTATAACAAAGTGAAGGAACTCACAAGGCTTGTCTTGGGCAGCCACAAGACAAGTTAATCTCTGCACTTGCTCACCAGAATCTTAAAAGTTTATACAGAGGCCTTAACTGAATTCAGTCATATATAGCCTCTGGATGGTCTCAACACCACATTGCCCTCTCAAGGCTGCATCCTTGTAAACAGTTCCCACTGTGGGAACAGTAGGCAGGATGTACATTTCACGGACAAAGGAGACAGTGGGGAGCCTCTGATGGCCTGGGATAGGCTCCTGGGTCAACTGGTGGTCATTTCTTCTCAATTAACTATTACCTACTCCAACAAAGGAATTGTTTTTCTTTTATTATTTTTTTAACGTTTATTCATTTTTGAGAGAGAGAGAGAGAGACAGAGACAGAGCATGAGTGGGGGAGGGGCAGAGCGAGAGAGGGAGACACAGAATCTGAAGCAGGCTCCAGGCTCTGAGCAGACAGCACAGAGCCTGATGCGGGGCTCGAACTCATGGATCGCGAGATCATGACCTGAGCCGAAGTTGGACACTCAACCAACTGAACCACCCAGGTGCCCCAGGAATTGTATTTTGCATAAAAATCATCCGCCTCCACAACCCCCTGCACATCCCATTAAGAAAACAAAACAACATAAAAACGTTTTTAAAAGTGGAAGAACCCCTTGATGCTGGTACAGAAAGGAAAACAGGCACACATATCCATTACTTGTGGAAGTGTGAAATTGTACTATCTTTAGCAGGCAATTTAGCAAAATAAATCAAATGTTTAATTGGAAGTATTCTTTGACCTTGTGATGACAGCTACTTCTAAAAATTTACCCCCAGCTGTTCTTCTGAACTTGATTTTTCCATGTACTTTCAGGATATTGATATGGTATCCCAAGATTTACTGGAGGCTATGGAGTAAACAGTACTTTTCCTGGCTCACATTTTGAGGAGGAAATAAAAGGAACTTCTCATTTTTTCTCAAACAACTTCGTCACATACATATATGCAAATTATCAGTATCCTGGTTTGATGTGGGAGTATTCATTGTTTCCTGACATCAAAAAAGTAGCATTTCCAGGGCACCTGGGTGGATCAATTGGTTATGTGTTCGACTCTTGATTATGGCTCAGGTCATGATCTCACGGTTGTGAAATCAAGCCTTGCATCAGGCTCAGTGAGGAGCGTAGAGCCTGGTTGGGATTCTCTCTCTCTCTCTCTCTCTCTCTCTCTCTCTCTCTCTGTGTCACTTCACTGCTTGTTCTCTCTTTCTCTCTCAAATAATAATTAAATTTAAAAATATATCTAAAAATAGCATTTCTATGAGCGTAGACTGACAAATATGGAACTTTTTTCTTAGTAAACTCCATAAAATGCAGTCAACACAAATTGGGCTAATCATTACTCTTGGCTTCTTTGAACAAGAAAGCTAGATTATGTGATTTCTCTGTGAGCCCTAAGAGTTCACTGAGATTCATGTTTTTAAATGTGTCAGCAATTTAAAGTTTTTCTCTATATTTTAATTCACCCTTGAAGAAATATACATTCTAATAAATCAGTTAAGCTTCATGTGAATGTTGCAATTAATTAGACTTAGTAACATTTCTCTTTGAGTTACTTATTAACCATAAACATTTTTTTAAGTGGGAGGCCAGTAATTTTAATATCAATTTGTGTCTTTTTAAAATTTTTTTTACATTTATTTATTTTTGAGAAAAAGAGTGAGACAAAGCGTGAGCAGGGAGGGGCAGAGAGTGAAGGAGACACAGAATCTGAAGCAGGGTCCAGGCTCTGAGCAAGTGGTCCACACAGAGCCTGATGCGGGGCTTGAACCCATGAACTGTGAGATCATGACCTGAGCCAAAGTCAGATGCTCAACCAACTGAGCCACCCAGGCGCCCCTGTGTGTCTTGTATAAAAGTATGATTTTAATTGTGAATGTAGAGTTGTACGTAAAACCAGCAATTTGATGTGTTACTTAAAAACTCTGATAGATAAGATAGGAAAATACAATACATAAAATCCTAAATCTCGTGTTTATTATTATATTGACCTGAGGCTCCTGATAATGAAGATGATGTAAAAGACCTATGAGAGTGATAGTTCTTTTGAAAACCTTTATGCACCAGAATCCCTTTCATCATGATTCAACAAATACATGTTGCATTGAAGGTTTTGGGTTTTTTTTTCTTTATTATTATTTTCCTTCATTGTCAGTGGAATTAAATTTGAAAGAAATAAATGGCTTAAATATTTATTTTAAAGAAATATTTAATGAAATGGAGAAAACTTGTAAGAACTAGTTCTCTTAGGGAAATCTATGCTAACCTCAAGAGAAAGAATGTTCTGATAGATTTTTTAAACTCTGTTGTATTAAAATTTTTGTTATGGAAGGAGAAATAGCCAAATGTGTGATTATATACCTATTCATGGGCTGTGGCCAATGGTCTAGCTGAATGCTGAGGGACTTAGAACGAATATGAAAAATTGGTGGCAAGAAAATTTGAAATGTGAGGCTCTTGGGTGGCTCAGTCCGTTAAGCGCCAGACTCTTGATTTCAGCTCAGGTCATATCTCAAGTTTTGTGAGATAGAGTCCCACATCAGGCTCTGCACTGACAGCACAAAGCCTGCTTGGGATTCACTCTCTCCCTCTCTCTCTGCCCCTCCCCAGCTCATGCACTCTCTCTCTCTTTCTCTCAGAATAAATAAAGTTAAAAAAAAAGAAAGAAAGAAAATGCAATATGTGGACAGATCCTTCTGAATGGGCAAAAGATGTGAAGTTATGTGTGTCCCATATGGATACCCACTGTAGGGTAACCTCAGCAGAGGAGGATTTGAATATTCAGGTGGATAGGTGACTGTCATAAAGGGACAGTATTTTGTTTTACTAAAATAAATATTCTAGATAGAGACTTGCCTTCCCTATGCACGATGCTTCTGCCAAACTACTACCTTTAGACTTACAGAATGCTTTATTCACCATCATGGTATTCCACAGCATTACTTCTGATCAAAGAACTTAACTTGCAGGGAAAAACAAAGACAAAAACAAACAAACAACAACAACAAAATGTGTCAATGGACCCATGCTCATGGAATTCACTGGTCTTTAGTTAGAATGGTGGAATGACCTTTGGAAGGCCAGCAGATGCTAGGTGGTGATACTTTGTAGGACAAGGGCAAAGTTCTCTAGAAGGTTGTATATGCTGTGAATAAGCATCCATTATACAGTGCTGTTTCTCCCATAGCTAGGGTTCACAGAGGTAGAAATGGAAGCAGCACCACTCACGATTACTTACACCTAGTGACCCACTAGTTCAATTTTTCCTTCTTGTTCTCAAGGCTCCGTGCTCTGCTGGCCCAGAGGTCTTAGTTCCAGAGGGAAAAGTGTTTTGATCAGGAAACACAATGATTCTGCTGAACTAAAAGTTAAGACTGCCACCCATCCACTTTGGGCTCATCAAGCCTCTGAATTAACAAGCAAAGTAGGGAGTTATGGTGCTGGCTGGGGTAGTTGATCATGACTACAAAGGGGAAATTGGACTACTTCTCCACAGTGGAGATAAGGAAGAGTGTGTCTAGAATACAGGAAATCCCTTAGAGCATCTCTTCAAGGCATTTCCATGCCCTGTGATTAAGGCCAATGAAATACTACAACAACCCAATACCGGCAAGATTACTAAAGGCCCAGACCCTGCAAAATGAAGGTTTGGGTCACTCCACACCCATAGAGAACAATTACCAGCTGAGGCAATTGCTAAAGGCAAATGGAATACAGAATGGGCAGAAGATGGTAGATATAAATATCAGCTACAATCACATGACCAGCTACAGAACTGAGGACTGTAATTGTCTTCAGTATTTGCTCCTTATTTTGTTATGAATATGTTTGTGTGTGTATGCATGTTTGATTTCTTTCCTCTCTTACTCTCTTATCATGTAACATTAAGATATATTAATTAAAGAATTTAAGTTTGTTAATGTTACATCATAGTATTTAGGTTACAAGATATCATGAAGAAGAGTAAATATCACTCAAGACCTTTACTTCCTCTTCCGGAGAAGCAGTTAGTGTATTTTCAGTTGTATGCAGGATCTTTGCATCTTATAAGGCAGAGTTATTATCTTGTTAATCTATTCATTTGAAGATAAGTATGGTTTAAGGAGTGTGTATCCATGCCAAGTCAACAAGGGGTGATGGTCAAATTGACTGGGCCACATGATGCCCAGAGAGCTGGTTAAATACTGTTTCTGGGCATGTCTGTGAGTAAGGCAGATGGTCCTCCCCAGTGTGGGTGGGCATTATGCAGTCGCCCTGTCCTTTGAGGGCTTGAATAGAACAAAAAAGCAGAGAGAGTTTGAATTCAGTCAGCCTGATTGCCTTTCTGGGACATGGATCTTCTCCTGCCCTGGGCACTTCTGGTTCTCAGGCCTTCGTCCCCAGACTGGAATCTATACCATTAGCATTTAACTCTCAGGCTTTACAAACCCCTGGCTTTCCTTGGTCTCCAGCTTTCACGTGGCAGATCATGGGACTTCTCAACATCTGTAACCATGTGAGCCAATACCTCATAATAAATCTCTTGATTCTATTTGTCTGAATAACCCAGAATAATATACTGTATCTTCAAAAATAGTAATTGCATAATTCTGATATGTAGAAATTCTATAAGAAAATGGTCAAATCTAAAATTTAAAATAGTTAATTAAAGTTAAAACATCAAGATAAAAAATTTAGTTTTGTTTGTATTTGGGCTACTTTGAAGCCATATTTTATATTAAACCCAAAGAATACAGGATATGAAGTTTCTAAAGTAACCATATACAAAAGTAAAAAAAAAATTAAATAAGCTTAATTCTTTAAAGGTTTTAAATTCTTTTCTACCAAATATATCAGACAAGGTAATAGCCTGTCTCCTTAGAAACTGTGAAATATTCCTTGAAGATCCAGATTGCTTTACTACGTTTCAGTAGAGGCAGGCATCTATATACAAATGCTAGTGGATGATAAGTTAGTACAAAAACAAATGGTTTAAGATATTCAATTAACCAGCCCAACAATGTAGAACAAGTATTAAAATAGATTGAATAAATTTCCATGTATCTGATGCCGTGTATCCAACATAGGGCATATGCTCTATTGAAAAGTGTTAATTTCTATGACATAATATAATGATTATGACTTTTTAAATAGAATTATAATTAACCATACAATATTATAATAGTTTCAGTTATGAAAGATAGGGATTTGATAATTTTATACATTATGAAATGGTCACCATAGGTCCAGGTCTAGTTATCTTCTGTCACCATACAAAGTTATTATGATGTAATTGACTCTGTTGTCTATGCTGTATATTTAATCTCTGTGACTTACTTTCTAACTGAAAGTTTGGCACCTTTAAACCCCTTCACCAATTTTGCTCATACTCTCACACCCCTCCTCTCTGGCAACCACCAATTTGTTCTCTGTAGCTATGGGTCTGTTCTGTTTTGTTTCTTAGATTCTATGTATAAGTGAAATTATACAGTATTTGTCTTTCTCTGACTTATTTCACTTGGCATAATAACATCTGAGTCTGTCCATGTTTCCCCAATGGCAAGATTTCATTCTTAATTTATGGCTATGTAATATTCCATACACTCACACACACACACACACACACACACACACCACATCTATTCATTGGACACTGAGGTTACTCCCATGCCTTGGCTATTGTAAATAATGCTGCAATAAATGTAGAGGTATATATCTTTTCAAACTACTGTTTTTGTTTTCTTTGGATAAATACCCAGAAATGGAATTACTGGATTATAGAGAAGTTCTATTTTTAGTTTTTTGAGGAACCTCCATCCTGTTTTCCACAATGGCTGCACCAATTTATACTTTACATTCCCACCAACAGCATGTGAGGATTCCCTTTTCTCCACATTCTTGCCAACGCTTGTTATTTTTTATCTTTCTGATAATAGCCATTCTGACTGATATGTGAAGGTATCTCATCAGAGTCCTGATTTGCACTTCCTGATGATTAGTGAAGATTGAACATTTTTCATGTGTTTTTTGGCCACTTAGAAAATATCTATGCAGGTCCTCTGCCTATTTTTTAATCAGGTTATTTGGGTTTTTTATTAGTAAGTTGCATGTGTTCTTTCTATACTTTGCACATCAATCCCTTATCCAATATAACATTTCAAGTATGTTAAGAAGGATGCATTTATGTATTGTGGGACATATGTGATGTTTATGTCATTCATTAAACAAAAAATCATTTTTCAGGTGTCTTTAATGTACCAGAACCTGTGGTAAAGAATAGAAAAATGAGCAAGCTATAACTCCTCCTCTCAAGAATTCTGAGTCTGGTGAGCCCCAAAATAATGAGAACCAAAAGACACAGCTCAAAAAATGTGGACTATGCAAGGTGAATGAGAATCATGGAAAAGAAACTGAGGAAGTGAGGTGCTCTAAGTCTTTCTGTCTGAATGGGATACTAAATGCCTTAGTGTGGTCTGCTATTCTCTGGGTGAGGAACGTGTGTGCGCGCGCGTGCACATGCGTGGGCAAACATGCCCCCAGGCACAGCTGGCGGAATGAGGAAATACCTGCCCATAAGTAGAAGCTATAGAAGCAAAGAAAAGGAGGACACAACAAAAGGCTAGAAATATTCCTTATTTCTTGATACCCACCTGAGAATCACGCTTAGAAATCATAGCTTTGCTTTAATGCACTGAGTTCATGACACTCTGGGACATGACAGATTGATCTTACAAAGGAGCCAATTCATCTTCTATAGATGGGAGGTTTATTTCACACAGAATCATTCAGAGAAGGAAAAGGAAAATTATGCGCTAATATTTATTGAAAACCAAAAAGAATAAAGAGAGAGACACGTATTCCAGCACACATTGAGAAATACACTTGAGAACAATTGTACTAGACGCCAATTTGCAGTGTGCTCTAGGGTAAAAATGGGAAAATGGAAATGTTTTTCCAAACCCAAGGTGAAAATGAATACAAAGTGTAATAACACTAATAATATTTGTAAATGAGGCACTCAATTACAGAATATTTTTATACTCTGAATCCTGGTGCTTTTTAATTTTCAGATATAAATTTGGTTAAATTTCTTCTATTTTAAAAATAATTCCCTCTGCTATAATCTTCTTTAATATATAGTAATAGAACAGCTTGAAAGCTTCCTCACAGAAGGTTGCCACAGCAACATCCCTTCAATACGTATGCATGGAATTGGGGGAAGGGGGGTAGAAATGCAGGTGAAACGCAGTGGACTATGGAATGTAATTGAGTCGACTTTCAAGGGAGGAATAAAAAATCCAAGGGAAATGGAGAAAGGGGAAAAGATCAGACTGCAGAACATGCAGACTATTTTAGTCCTGATCACCTCTGTTCTTGTGTCACTGTGAACACACCTCTAGATAACCTAAAAGGAGAGATGCTGCTTCTGAAAGACAGGCAAGGAGAATGGACACAAAGAGGATTCTTAAGGTAGGAACAGGGAACACATTATGTCCCAAGGCTGGCCCACAGCCAAACAGAGCCAAAGTGAGGTAGCTACCCAAGAGGGAGGCTCAGCCTACTTTACTCCCAGCTGCCTTCAATGCCAAGTGTGCCTATGTCTTTGCCAATATTTTTATGCTTCTTTACACTCTGAAGAAAAATTGACTTGAATTTAGCTATTTCACCCTCTTCTTGAACACTTTGGTCTTACTGAAAGAAGTTGTTCCTGGCTGAACAAATCCAGTTACACTTAAAAAGAAGGCAGTGTTTGACTTAAATATCAATTCCCTGCTTCTTTGGAGATTCAAAAACAGTCTCGGTACTCAGGTGTCTAATATCAGAGGACATGCTGGGCAACATTCAAATTTCAATACCCATTTTCTCATCTCCTCCCTAGAATTTCCTCCCTGTATAATTTTCCCTTTTTTCTCTATTTATATGGAAATTTACATTAACCTCCCCCTTTTCCTCAGGACCCTGGTAAATAATTTCAATCAATCTAATAGGAAGGGCTAACTTTTATTGAGATACTATTGGCCTACCTAAGCTCTTTATAGGTATTATCTCATTTCATGCTTATAACCATATCTACTATATGGTCATAATATCTACTATGAGGTAGATATTATTCTCATTTATAAGGTTAGAAACCTGAGTTTTAAAGGTGTCACATCACTTGAATAGTGTCACACAATTAATATATGAATGAGCCAGGAATTAATCCTGGCTCAATTGGAGTACTATCTCAAGGTTCACCTCTTTTTTTTTTTTTTTTTAACTTTTTAACATTTATTTATTTTTGAGAGACATAGAGAGACAGGGGGGAGAGGTAGAGAGAGAGGGAGACACAGAATCCGAAGCAGGCTCCAGGCTCTGAGCTGTCAGCACAGAACCCAATGCGGGGCTCGAACCCATGAACTGTGAGATCATGACCTGAGCTGAAGTCAGGTACTTAACTGACTGAGCCATCCAGACACCTCTCAAGGTTCATCTCTTAGCCATCACATTCACTAACCCACGTGAAACATCTATGATCTGTAACGGCCTCAGTGTGTTTCTTTTCTTTGGAAAACTATTTCCTTTTTTTTTTTTTTTTTCAGATAAATCTTTAATGCATCAGTAGAAAGAATTGATTATGAAAGAGATTTCAGACTGGAGTATGTTTGGGCCAATCTCTCAAATTCTACCACACAGTGACTATTCTTTCCACTTTCACTAGCATTTTTGTTTGAGTCTCTGCTCTGTTTCTGTCAGGGAAAACCTCACATTAATATTTGTGCATCTGTCTACCTCAAGAGTCCAATGTCGGGGTGTAGGCCCTTGAGGCTTTTCTGGGTGACACACTGCTCCCTCTGCTGGACTACGGAGGACACAGACAAAAGCATCTTCAAATCCTAAAGTTTGACAAGGTACATTAACTTTTTTTTTTTTTTTTTACTATTATTGAGAAATTAGGAGACATAAAGATCACAAGGAATTCAAGGGTATTATGATCTAACACAACTGAAAAATAAGTGATTCCAAAGAGACGTGTCCCTAGCACAGATGTGTCTTCTGTGACCAGGTTTTATTTTTTATTTAGGAGGGATTACAAAGATATGTTGTTCACACCGGCAGGAGAAGCTGACTATTGTCATCGTGATCTCTTTTGAAGATAGAGCTGGCATCATTATCTTAAATTTCTGCTATTTGTGAACCATTTCTGGTGTGTAGGCTGCACATGCTTTATTCTTCTGGGAATCTTTTATAATCTAGAAATATATCAATGTAAAAAAATATGCAGTGACAAAGTGAAACAATTCATAGCAAAGATAATCTACATTTACTACAATGCAGACATGATTCTGAATTATGTGCAGTGTAAAAATATGGCAAAAGTATAGTGGTTGAGTCATTTCAAACCTTAAAAGACTTTATATAAATTCAATTAACACAGCAAGATTCACGGTATGTTATTCTTACTAGTCTATTCATCCATTCATCCAACAGACACTTATACAGTTCTGACTATGTGATAGGGTCAGAGTTGGCCACAGGGAACTTTTTTTTTTAATGTTCTCACAAAAGCAAACACTGGGACAGGGTTTGGTTGTAAGTTGTGTTTCTCTGGGAAGTGATGGCGGGAAGCACTTGGGTAGGGGAAGGGGCAAGTGAGACAGGTAAGTTATGGCAGCCAATGAAGGGTGTGGAATTAAGCCAGCTACTACTCTGGGTAACTAAAATTTAATCATGCTGGTGAATTCTGGAAGTGTAGAGCACATGCTTCATAGTTTTCCCACCTGAGGACAAGAGGGCTGGACTAGATATATCCCAGCTTTTTTAGAAAGTCATCAGTTGAGGGCAGAACCCAGGCCAGACAAAAGAGGTGATTAATTCCTAGGACCTCCACATAAGGCACTGCCCCTAGAGAAAGAATGGGCAGAGACATAAGAATAAGTCTCAGGGCGTATAGGTAGGCCATTCACATGTCTGCTGGAGGACACTAGAGTGGTTAGGACACATTAATGGGCCTAGAAAAACTCACAGTTTTGTGACAGACAGAGGTCAGGGACAATTGGGGTTGATATGGGTTGACCAGGATTGATCTGAAAAAAGAGAAATACCCTTGAATTATTTGTGATTAGAGGCCAGATAATGAAGTTGAGAAATAAGTCTGTTGCTGGAAGTACAAGCAATTAATAAATTAAAGAATACAGGCCTCATCTTCTGAGGAAATAGGACTTAGAGAATCCATGAGAGTCAGAAGAGAGAAGATTCAGTGAAAGATGTTCAGGGAATTGGAAGGGGAGACAATTAAGGACATTTTGGGGGGGGGTCACACATAATGTTGAAATAAGTATACAGAAAAGCATTTTATAAGAATTTCAGTTGCAAAACATACATTTTGGGGGTTTCTTGGACCACATGCGTACAGAGATATTTAGTGAAGAGTAAATAATGTATATACTTTTCGATAGAATATCATCTGTCTTGTAACATGCTCAGCTGGTCTCTGAAGAATCTGATTTTACTGTGGGTCAGCACTGAGAACACCAGCATTCCTAACCCACATCAAATCACTCACACTTAAAATCTTAGGTTATGGAACTAATATCCATGGAACCTTGTTAAAGCAAAATGCTTTCTATCCTTCATCCACTTCTATGAGTGTTTTCTTACTTGATCACAATTCTTGCTTATAGCACCATAAAGATGCATGGCTGAATCACATTTTCTTAGTGCCTCTTAGGATGCCTTTCACTGAATTATGAATACTTCTTGTATCTTCACATATTATGAAAGATCTGAAATAGTCATATGAAACTTGATTTTATATTTGCTCTGAATTTTTCATTAATGATATTGCTCATTATATGATCAATGCCTGCTTTGAAGACCCATATGAAAAATTTTCTTACTTCAACTGAAGTAATGATACACATTCTCCCCTCTGACAGTAAAATGCTAGACCTTCTTTTGCCAATATTACCCTGGCTAAAAGGAGCTTGGGAAAAAAAAAAACATGATACCTGATTTTTTTATTTTCATTTACCATATTGGCCATTTGCTGTTTTATTCTGTTATGATTTTCTTTTTTTAAATGTATTTTTGAGGGAGAGACAGGGCATGAGCAGGGGAGGGGCAGAGAGAGAGGGAGACACAGAACCTGAAGCAGGCTCCAGGATCCGAGCTATCACCACAGAGCCCTATGTGGGGCTCAAACTCAGACTGTGAGATCATGCCCTGAGCCGAAGCCAGACGCTTAACCAACTGAGCCACCCAGGCGCCCCTCAGTTATGATTTTCTAGGTCTATTTTTATTGTTATTATCATTGTGAATTTGTATGTGGCTGAACATCTCATTTTGGAAAAATATACGCAAATAAATTCTAAAGTGAAAATAATTTTTAGAGCAATGTAATTTTTAAAAGAATTACAAAACATGAATGTCCAAAGGGCATATGGCTATACATAGAATGAAGCTGCTTATTTATGCTAACCCCAGGGCAGCAAAAATCACTGTTCTATCTTTGCCACCACATGTCTTTTCATGCTGATATGATTTACAGTCTACAGGGAGTCTATGATATAAATATATCTGCATTTCAACATAATGAAGCAGCTCATTTTCTACCTCCACACACCTAGGAAGAAGACCCAGATTCAGTGAGACTCAATTTGTCACTTTAAATTCATCAATGTATCACATCCTCTGAATAATCCCATGAGGTGGACTGCATTTCATACTAGCTAAGTAAACTTGCTGTTAACAGAAGAGGTCAGGATTCAAACAAATCTGTCTGAATTTAGAACGTTCTTTCTGCCAAACACTTTATCGTGACTTTTGCCTTCCAACTATACAGATAACAGTATGTAAAGAAGAAAAGAAGTGTATATTAATACACTTTCAATGCCTGGTGATTATAAAAGTGTGAAAAGCTTCACAGTGCCAGCATTTGCAGACAATTACTTGTATCAAATCATTAATTGTTTGTGTCATGTAATGTGGCATTTCATTCTTACGTGCTTTTAAAGAATAGTTTATATGTCTATACGAGGCTTTTCTTTTAAGCTGTGTCATAGGAAATCATCAAATTTGCACATATGTATTTTCTGTGGAAATGGAGATTAAGTCAGTCGGGTGGATGATTCCAATGGCAAGACTGAGGCCCTTACGACGGGTAGCTGAACTAACTCTATGCTGGCAGAACTAAAAGCAGAAAGATGGATGATGGTAAGAAAGACACACATGTGTGATATAGCAAAGTAGCCATCTAAGAAATGGAGTCAGTACATCTCTCTTTTGCAACTTGGGCGTAAAGGATGCAAGCTACTGGTCTTCTCTAATTTGCACAGCGGTGTGAAAGAATCAGTGTATTGTCACTGATGCCGAACAAGGATATCCACTAATAGATGATGTTATCATAAGGAAGGGCTGATGGCTAATGGTAAGGAGTTTCTCCTCTCCAGGTTCACCTGATTTCCTCCATCCTTTCACTGACAGTAAGAGCAGCTTCATAGGCCATGGGTAGTACAAAAAAAATCACTGAAAGTACTTGCTGTAATCATTGGGCGAAGATGCCTGGGGAGAATGCTACCTGTTATTACAGTCAAAACCCTGTTAACAAGATCGATTTTTGCGAAGAGCAAGGCTGAAGTAAGAGCTACATCTCAACGATAGGTCACCCACCCAGTTACGATTACAGGGGTGGTTGGAAAATGTCAAGGAGATGTGTGACATGGGCAGGCACCTTTTACACCATGGCACTTTTCGCCAGTGTGGTCCTTGTGGTTGTGCACCAGATTCCCGTAAGGGTGGTTTTGAAAATTGACCAAATCAGAACCTCTGAGAGCGGCAACCAGAAATCTTCATTTGTCGCAAACAGATCAAGAATTTCAATATTGAAATTGACCATTACTCACTTTAGTTGGGCCATCAGTCTACTCCAGCTTGAAGGGAAAGAAGTAACTTTTCCTTAGTCTCTACCATCAAGTAAAACTGTTACACTAATGAGGATTGTTTATAACGAATAAATACTTCTTTTTCATTGTAAGTGATTCAAATTTTAAAAATTCTGAAACCTAGATCTCAGGCTGTAAGCTAATTCTCCTTTATTATTACATTTAAAATACAATAATTCAAATAGTTCACATCAATGTGAATAATCGTTGAATAATATTTTAAATTATTACCAATATTTTAGAAAACATAATGACTAAACCTCTATATCCTTCAAGCCAGAGCTATTGTTTTAACAAATTATCCTTGTCTCCCTTTATACCAAAAAGGATTTTAGTCATTTTTGTGATTGGCTTATCATGGGACTAGCCAGAGAATTCTGCCAGTCTGATTAATATGGTTATGAATAAACCATACCTTTTAATTGTGAGTTCCTGGATGGGTAATTTGGTCACTTGCTGTTTGCAAAGTTCACATAAAAGGAAAATGTGAATTATACAACCTCATTTTCTTTTTCTTTTTTTTTTTTTAATTTTTTTTTCAACGTTTTTATTCATTTTTGGGACAGAGAGAGACAGAGCATGAACGGGGGAGGGGCAGAGAGAGAGGGAGACACAGAATCGGAAACAGGCTCCAGGCTCCGAGCCATCAGCCCAGAGCCTGACGCGGGGCTCGAACTCCCGGACCGCGAGATCGTGACCTGGCTGAAGTTGGACGCTTAACCGACTGCGCCACCCAGGCGCCCCACAACCTCATTTTCTTATGAAATTCTGAGCAAATATGTGTGACCCATAAGTTAATGGGCATATAATTAAGATAGCTATAGGTAGAATAAGTGATAGTAGAGATGGGTGAAAAACTAAGGGGAAAAGTAAAACAAACAAACAAAAAAATGGATAAACAAAAAGTTGGTGAAGTCTTAGTTTCTTGCAAACACTGTAAGGGTGAGTTAATTTTATAGGAAATTGTAACTTCTATATCCCTTGACTAGGATTTGATTCAATAGTGCTACATGAAGATTTCAATATCAATTTTTCACGTGAGTGGTGTAAATTAGGAATTCATTTTCTGAAACAACAAGGCAAAACCGAATTGACAGATCATGGTAGGATTTGTAGCTTTTCACAACTAATGACCAATTTAAGTTCTTCATGCTCTTATCAAACAGCCATTTAACAGAATATTAGTACTAGAACACAAAGAGCATTAGTGTAACATCAACTTCAGAAATTGTATGATATTTGCAATGTATTACTTCTAGCCCAAGCAATTACAATGGACATATAAAACAAGAAATAAAATTTTAAAATACATTTTTTAATTATTTACATACACATTGATTTTTCATGTATATTAATTAAGCATCTAATAAATGTGATGGTTTATATAGACACTCATTAAACTGAAGAAAGAAACAATTATTTGATATATGTCATTTATGCAAATTCATGAAAGTCTACATTTGGAAGAATAATCTTTAAGTCTATTTAATTTTACATTTGCTTTGTGCCTATAAATACTAATCTATGTATTCCTCACACCAGCCTTATGAGTTACATATAACTCCTGTCATCTCCATTTTTTCATATAAACAAAATCACGATGCAGAAAAGAGCTTACCACACATTTAGTAAGCCATGATATAGAAAGATTCAAACGCAGTCTAAAGTTCATGTACCTAATGGCTATGTTCTATGGACTCTGACACAGGACCACTGTTAAGAGATGAGAATACAGTCATACATATAAATCATTTTCTTGCTATGCTTTTTTGTCTGTATGTATATTTTAATCTGGGTAAGTTACAGACCTGTTGAGAAGCCTTCGTACCTATGACAATGACCTAATGACATTTGCATGAACCATTAAAAGCTCTCCACTCTGTTAAGTTTCCAGAAAGCAAATTCAATTTTTTTATTTAATAATTTATATTCTATTTTTTCTATAAAATAGCTTTATTAATGACTATAGATAGTAATAGTGTCTATAATTTATAGAAATCACAGTAGAAATTATGGAACTCTAGAGATAAAAATAGGATACTGTTATGATTATTCTGAATAAACCAATTTTGAAGATAAAACTCAGAGAAATTAAACACTTTGGGCTTGTTTGCTGTACAATGGGCGGCACTCAATTTCTGTCTGCCAAGGATCTTGGCCTCCCCCCCCCTCATAGGACCTCAATTTCCTATTGAGGAATGACTCGTCCCCATTTCAGTCATATTGAAGGGAGTGAACAATTGACATTGTGAATGTCATTGGGGTCACATCTACCCTCTTCTTGGCCAACTGCACCTGTGGCCCACATATATCATAATCTTCACCCTCAAGGGGATTTAATCTTGAGCATCTTAGGTAAGTATGAGAGAATATGAGTTGTCCCAGTGGAACATGGTGGCAGTAGCTGATTATATCTGGAGTCTTATACCTGCAGCTGTCTTAGATTTGAAACAGTTTTTTTTTTCTTATTTCTAGCCCTTCAGAAGAATTGCTGGTCTTAGTTTCTACTCCTCAGTCTCTGAGCCTTACATAGACCCTTACAATAAAACAGGGTTCAGGTAATTAGCTAGAATTGATTTCGGTTACTTACGACTGTGAGTTGTAACCTATATTTATTGGTTTAATCCAATACATATCTTGCCAACTCCCTGGTTCCTGGTCACACAAACATAAAGCACAGAAAAAGGACTTGAATGAGTCTTTCTCCTTACTTGAATTGTCACACCTTTTCATAAAGGAATCCTGCCTCCCCTATATACACAGTACCTTCACTGTCCTTCACACCCAAACTCTTGCTATATAAACTCTTGGTATACAAAACCCAGAACCCTTTCTTTCCAAGTTATTTATCTAAGTGATCATGATTCAAAATAAGGAAACAAATCAATGGAGAGAGAAAGGGATATATGATGGGGGCATAAACTCATTCTATAATTCATATTACCCATATGGCATAGCAAATGGATAGTTACCAAATAAATATTCTGAATAAGGAGTGACATTTTATATTGAGACTCAGATGACAATTGTAGAATTAAAGACTTATTAAAAATGTAGTGACAGGGTAGTACAATATCCTTTCAAATAGCTTTCATTTCTTTAAAATATATACACCATTCTGTAATAAACATTAGATGTAACTGCCTGCATCCTAAGTTCTCCTAGAAAAACTTATGACTCATTACAGAAAACCATCTAAAAACCTATACCTTATGATAAGACTCTCCTGAACCATAATTACCAACTGGTGCTTTAGAAGTTGCTTTCATGTAAGAACATTAGAAATTTCAATTCCTCAGATTGTGATAAAATAACCTAAATGAGAAATCTATTATGTTAACGGTCAGAGATTGTTTGACTTGCAAGGAATCATAATGATTATTTAGCTTGAAATTCACATATTTATAAATGTAGAAATGGAGGGTCAGGCTGATAAAGTGACTTGTCTAAGATCCAGGGCTTGTTAGTGGCCTTTTCTGACTCTAGGGCTAGTGTTTGCCCTATTATACTACATGTATGGTTGACAAATAACTTCTATTTTGTTTTTGGTTATTATAATGCTTGCTTTTCAAATTATATTCACTAAATTTCATAAAATTTTACAATTCACAAAAATGTTTTATTAGGCTCGCTATACCATGTATTGTAAATCATCATGCTTTCAGACATTTAGGGCTTTGGAATGTCCTATTCCACTGAACAAGACCAGGTTACAAAGAAATAGTGTGGGTATATGGAACTATGGAGCAAAGAAGCCTGATGTAAGAAGTAATTCAGAAGCAAAGTAAAATAGGAAAATACTCTAAGCAAAGAGAAAATACATCAGGCTTAAATCTAAAAGAGAATAATGTGGGTTTCTATTTGACAGGGAGAGGAAATACTCGATGGGAAACATTAAAAAGGAAATGATTCATGGCACTTCACTCGAGTCTTTAAACATAAAAGATGTCACTTGTGTTCAGACGAGTGGAGAAGGCCACACCGTAGGGAGGAGTGCAGGAATCATTCTGACATAGCAAAGAATAAGATGACATGGATGAACTCTTTATACCTGTAGGAACTATATTTTAATAATTTAAATAATTTTTCAATACTCTATCAAGTTAATATAAATGACTTTTGACATTCAGAAAAGAAAGACAGCCAGATGTAAAATCTGGGAAAACTAAAGAAGAAAAAAATGATTAGAGATGGAAACTCTTTAAATCTACCATCAAATCTTTCCAATAAAGTTTTCTTGTTGTTATAATTACTGAGGACATTGAAGATCCATCTTGTGCTAAATATCAGAACCATACATTTATTAACCAGTGTGGAATTTCACCATAATTTCCTTGTGCCTCTACATATAGACAGGGCTGATGATCTCTAATTGTTTTAATGCTGTATCTCTTTATGAAGCAATGACATTTAGCATAATCATTATAATATTCATTTTCTGACTAGTGTCTCTATACTATAGCTGCTCATCAATTGTAGAAATTAATTAGATCATCCTTATGTTGCTGAACACCAAACATCAATAGTTTGTACAATAGTTACTCTGTGGCTTCTCAGAGACATGAAAAGGGTGATCACCCCATAATTTAGAGATTTTTGACACTATGACTTACCAGTTTCCCTGCTTTGGTTCTGTTGAAAACTGAAGCTAGCCAGTGCCCGAATCACCAATCATTGCGGTCATAGGCTCCTAAATGCATCTTCTGCCCTGGTTCTGGTAAGAATTTCTTAGTGACAGATAAGGCAACACACAACAATGGCAGTGCCCTATCAAACATGTTATTTCACCTGGTCCTTACATAGACGAAGATGGGTGGGATTTCATTTTGAGATGTGATATAAGCAGTGCCTGGTCAAATGTCAATCAGGTAGGCAGCAGACTGGAAAAGTTTGCCACAATGAGTGCCTTCTTTGGGTTCTTCACACTACTACACCTTTGTCAAATACACTTCTGTTGCTTGAGAGGTGTTATTTTTTTTTTAATTCCCTAATCCCAGTGAATAAAGGTAAAGAATTTAGTTTCTTACATTAATCAGAAACGGTTCAGAAGATAGAAGACAAGTACACTTTGATGGAAGAGAGAAGCTTAAAAAATAAAGCTACTAATTGGAGAAAATATGTAGATGAGACTCTCAGCAGTCACAGAACAGCATGAGTGCACTAGATTCTAACAGCAAATGGTTGAACAAGGACCAGTATTGAAATTTGCCAATGTCCTGTTCAAATTCGTGAGACTGTGTCCCAGTAGGGATTACCTTTAATATCTGATCCTCTCTGCATTCTCCAAATGAGTGACTAACAAATACTGCAAACTCCAAAGTTTGGACAGATATTAAGGCAAGTTTATGATCCAGATATCATGCTATATAATTAACAAGTGTCAGAATATTCCAGAAGAAACATTCTTCAGGCTTACTGCAGTAGTGAACACTGCTGTTTGCCTACTTCTAAGACAATTCTTTATGCGCTTGCATCCTCTCAGACAGGACCCTGATTTTGTTCAGGTGTTAGATGGTCATGTGTTTCAGGGGAAGATGAGCCTACCCCAATCATGGTAGTCTCATTACTCTTGCCATTATACTTGATTGGCTTAGTCTGAGAAAATGTTTAAATTCTAGCCAATGAAATATGAAGGCAAGTCTAGTTGATACCACCTAATTCTTATAAAGCGACACAATGTAAAAACCATCAGTTCTTCCGTGATATCTGGAACTAAGAATTATCCCAGGACCATGATGGTAGCCAGTCTAAAAAGACAACTCAGTATAATGAGAATGGCAACACAGAAAGATTGAAAGAGAATGTATCCTGGATATTTAACCTCTCAATTAATCAATCTAGTTGTCTTATTTTTTGTATTTATTGGATGGAAATATCTCATTAGAAATAGTTGTGTTGGGGGGCGCCTGGGTGGCTCAGTCGGTTAGGCGGCAGACTTTGGCTCAGGTCATGATCTCACGGTCTGTGAGTTCGAGCCCCGCGTCAGGCTCTCTGCTGACAGCTCAGAGCCTGGAGCCTGTTTCGGATTCTGTGTCTCCCTCTGTCTGACCCTCCCCCATTCATGCTCTGTCTCTCTCTGTCTCAAAAATAAATAAACGTTAAAAAAAAATTAAAAAAAAGAAAGAAATAGTTGTGTTGGTTTTTTCATTATTTGTAGCTGAGCACATCTTCACTTTATATAGTAGCCAATTTATAGCATCAATATGGAATTGCAACTCCCTATCTTCTTTAGACTGGAGTGATTTAGATAGATGGAATATAAATTCATGAATAGAAGATATGAATCAGGAGTATGTGAAAAATATGGCTACTTTATGAAGCAGGACCCGCAAACAATACATAAATCCATTGCCTGTTAAAAGTAAATGGCTCATTCAAAATTAATTCATCTGTGAAGGAGACAACAACTACTAAATATGGTGACAAAACTAACAGGAAGTAGACATTTCCAACTGAAAACACAGAGCATATTACACCTAGCCTGAAGAAAGTCCACATTCACTATATAAATGGAAGAAAACATTATGGGAGAAAAAAAGAGACAAAGTCAGAGTAATTTTAAGGAGATTTGGAGGAAGTTCTAGTCTACTAAGTGACTGTAATCCTTAGAAGACCTATCCCAGGTGGGTCAGGCAGTAAATTACTTGATTATCACAATCCCAATCCAGCAAGTAGTCTAATCCTGAAGCTTTTTAAACTTTCTTCGCCTCCCTTCTCCTGGCAGATAAGCCTGAGTGGATCATTAGCCCGGCCATTTCCACACCACTGTGATTCTTGACTTCATCTCTATTTCCTGTGTCTATTTCCACTTTCATAATCCAGGCCTTTAACACATCTGACCTAGATCATTTTAAAGATGTCTAATGGATCTTCCCACTGCTAATCTCCACACACTTTCTTACCATTATCTTTCTAAAACACAAATTCAGTAAAGTCAAACCTCCTGCTCAAAAATTATTCACTGACTCTTCACTGAGGGCCTAAAAATTAATGCTCAAGCTCCTTATCACTATTTAAAATATAAAGCTTTCAATTTCATTTCCTACTGTTGCCAGTTACATTAAAAATGTTCACTTTTTTCTCATGAAGTCATGTGCTTTTTGTTCTATTTTTAAAATCAGATATGCTCATACTTACATGCTTTACTTCATTCTGCTTCTTCTTGTATTTCAGAGATAATTTCGTATTCAAATTTCTTTTGCCTAGAACCTCTTTAAGTCATCTTTAGGCCTTTCTCAAATACCACATTCCCTATGATATCTTCCCTAACTTCCCCAAGTCAGAAATGTTCTCTCCCACTTCTGTCTTGGTTGTAATGTGTTCATACAATGATACAGCTCTTTTCAAAGTCTGACTACAACATTTTAGTTATATGTGACTGAGAGCTCTTTAAGGTCGGGAATCAGCGACCTTTAGATTCCCACCTTGTTGGATGGGGTTGGTGGTGGAGGAAGAGGTGAGTTTACTAGAGATGTGTACTAACTGCTCTCTGTCTCATTGGGTGGAAACTCCCTGCTGTTCAGGCATGAAGGGCTAGAGAGAAAAAGAACAAAACAAACAAACAAAACACCTTATTAAAGTGTGAGTATAAGGTACAAACTGAAAGGTTTCTGACGGCAACATTATTTTACCTCTAGTATGACAGATTCTATAAAGATTCATGTTATTACAGCACATTGCCTTTTAAATAGAGCAATGTTAGGCAGATTCTCCTGGGTTTGAGCCTGTCGCTCTCTATATGGTTTAATTACACCCCATTCTTCATTCATGTCTTTTAAAAATATAAATTAGATCCTATCTTTCCCATAAGTCTTTACCATAATATTATTGAAAAACAAAAACCAAAAAATCCTCCTTCCTCCCAAGGCCTACAACATCCTTTTCAATCTGGCCACTGGTGCCTCCCTCTGATTCTCATGTCTCACTTCATTCATCAGGCTTCAAAAATCCAGCCTTTTTTCAATCCCTCATCAAATTCATTCCATGTCCAGGGGTTTAAGTCTTGCAGTTTCCTCTGCCTGGAGACTTCTGAGACCAGCCATTTGCACAGCTGGCTTACTCTCTCACTCATGTCTCAACTCAAATGTATTCTTCCTGACATGGCCTTGCCACAACACAGTAGGTAGTTTTATTCTGTTTTGTTTTCACTGTCTAAAAATATTTTAATTATTAGTTTGTTTGTATGCCTGCTGTGGGTTTCCTTGGTTAGAATATAAACTCGTTGAGGGCAAGGCAGATTTTGCCTTTCTTGTTTACTGCTGTATCCCCAGCAAAGAACATAGAATATAGTTAAAGATCAATATGTTTTTATTGAATGAATAAAAAGAGAAACAAATGAATAATATTCTTAGAAAGATTTTTGGAGAATTCTCGGGAGGATATGGCCTCAGCATTGCCAGCAGAAGTGCAAGAGTATTTACTCTGAAGTTGTAATGCACTGGACTTTCCAAACCACTTCCTGAATTAGGAACATACTGATGGAGGGCAATTTAGATATGAGGATTTTAAATATATTGAATAGATTTTTCTTTACAGTGTTTGATAGAATCGAGTGTACTGTTTCAGATTCTTTAAAAATATTGTTTATTTACCCAGATAACATGATACTCAATGGTGAAAAACTTAGACCTTTTTACCTAAGGTCAGGAACAAGACAAAGACATCCACTCTCACCTCTTTTATTCAACTTAATACCAGAAGTCCTAGCCACAGCAGTCAGACAACAAAAAGAAATAAAAGGCATCCAAATCTGTAAGGAAGAAGTAAAACTTTCACTACCTGTGGATGACATGATACTATATGTAGAAAACCCTAAAGATTCCACCAAAAAACTATTAGAAATTATAATTGAATTCAGTAAGATCACAGGGTATAAATTAATATATCGAAATCTACTGCATTTCTATACACTTTAATAAAATATCAAAAAGAGAAATTAAGAAAATAATACTATTTACAATTCTACCACAAAGAATAAAATAACTAGGAATAAACTTAACTGAATAGGCAAAGGACCTATACACTGAAAACTATAAAACACTCATGAAAAAATTAAAGATAACACAAAAAAAAGGAAATACATTCCATGTTCATGGATTAGAAGAACAAATATTGTTAAAACATCTATACTACCCAAAGCAATCTACAGATTTAATGCAATCCCTATCAAAATACCAACAACATTTTTCATAGAACTAGGAAAAACAATCCTAACATTTGTATGGAACCACAAAAGACCTAAATAGCCAAAGCAAGCTGGAAAAAGAAAAACAAAACTGAAGGTATCACAACTTCAGACTTCAAGTTATATAACAAAACTCTAGTAATCAAAACAGTATGGTACTGACACAAAAATAGACATACAGTTCAATAGAACAGAATAGAGAGCCTGCAAATAAACCCACAATTACATGGTCAATTAATTTTTGACAAAGGAGGCAAGAAGATGCAATGGGAAAAAGTTTCTTCAACAAATGGTATTGAGAAAACTGGACAGCTACGTGCAAAAGAATGAAACTGGACACTTTCTTATACCATACACAAAAATGAACTCAAAATGGGTGAAGGACTTACATGTGAGACAGAAAACCATAAAAATCCTAGAAGAGAGCACAGGAAGTAATTTCTCTGACATTGAACAGAGCAACACTTTTCTAGATATATCTCCTGAGGCAAGGGAAAGAAAAACAAAAACAAACTCTTGGGGCTACTTCAAAATAAAAGCTCCTGCACAGGAAAGAAAACAAGCAACAAAACTAAAAGAACACCTACTGAATGGGACAAGAGATTCACAAATGACCTATCCAATATAAGGTTAATATCCAAAATCTATAAAGAATTTATAGAACTCAAAATCCCAAAAAATGAATTATGCAATTTAAAAATGGGCAGAAGACATGAACAGATGTTTCTCCAAAGAAGACACGCAGATGGCCAACAGACACATGGAAAGATGCTCAACATCTCTAATTATCAAGGAGATGCAAATCAAATTCCCAAGGAGATATCACCTTACATCTGTCAGAACGGCTAAAATCAAAAACACAAGAAACAACAAGTGTTGGCAAGAATGTGGAGAAAAACAAATCAAAAACCCTTGTGCACTATTGGTGGGAATTGAGACTGGTACAGCCACTTTGGAAAACAGTATGGAGCTTCCCCCCAAAATGAAAAACCATATAATCCAGTAATTGCACTACTGAGTATTTACCCAAAGAATATGAAAACACTAGTTTGAGGGGATATATGCACCTGTATGTTTTTTGGAGGAGTATCTACAATCGCCAAATTTTGGAAGCACCTCAAGTGTCCATCAGTTGAGGAATGGGTAAAGACGATGTGGTACATGTATACAGTGGAATATTATTCAACCATAAAATAGAATGAAATCTTGCCATTTGCAGTAACATGAATACAACTAGAGAGTATAACGTTAAGTGAAATAAATCAGTCAAAGGAAGAAAAATACCATATGATTTCACTCAGATATGGAATTTAAGAAACAAAACAATAACAAAAGAAAAGAAAGACAAATCAAACATCAGTCTTTTAACTACAGAAAACAAATTGATGGTTACCGGAGTGGGGAGGTGGTGGGGGATGGGTGAAATAGGTGAAGAGGATTAAGAGTACACTCATCATTTGGGGCACTTGGGTGGTTCAGTTGGTTGAGCGTTTGGCTTTGGCTTTGGGTCATGATCTCACGGTTTGTGAGTTTGAGCCCCGCGTCTGGCTCTGTGCTGACAGCTCAGAGCCTGGAGCCTGTTTTGGATTCTGGGTCTCCCTCTCTCTCTGCTCCTCCCCTGCTTGTGCTCTGTCTCTTTCTCTCAAAAATAAATAAATAAACATTAAAAAATTTTTGAAAAGAGTACACCTATCATGATGAGCACTGAATTATATATAGAATTAATGAATCACTATACTGCATACCTGAAACTAATGTTAACACTGTATGTTAACTCTCCTGGAATTAAAAGAAATATATTTTTTAATTAAAAAATATATTTATTTAATTCTGACATCTTATTACAAACTATGAGAGGGAAAAACCATTCAAATTCTCCAAAAAAATCATCAGTTTTTGTTTCTTAGCTGCATAATTACCTTTAAGGTAAATTGCATGCATGCTTTGTCTTAAAAGATTTTCTTTAGGCTTTCAACATAGAAATAAATAAGTAGAACATAAAAATTTAAGCACAAATGTTAAGCTTTTTAATGCTTTCCCAGAGAATGGAAACCACATTTAACATGAAATAACCTTTCTGTATTTTTAAAAATAAAGGTGATATTTTATAATCAGTAATTTTCCTTATTTTCTAAGCTACTGGGTTTTTTTTTCTCATATTATTTATTCTTTCAGTTGTTCTCACAGATCTCCTTCATCTAATGAGTTACGAGACAAACCTGATTTGACCAGTATCTGGCTTTTCAAATTATGTTTTTAGCGGAAGGCAGAATTTCTGGCAGAAAGTTATGCAAGTGTGGAGTCAAAGGTTTGGCTCTCTAAGTCTTTCAATTCTTACAACAGCTTCATGCGGCTCATTAAGCCATGCTCAATTGTAACAGATAAAATATAAAATCCTGGATTTTACTGAAAAACATAATAAGCTCACATCAAAGTGAAAAGGTTAAAAAAATAAGAACATAGTTTCCATAACAGATAGATTCGAAACTACTCTCCTTTCCTTCTTTAAACATGTTGACTTAGATGACAAGGACATGGGTGGGTTGCTGAATTACTCGAATACTTAGAACTATCATTGCTATGTCTTGTTCAAAGCCAGGTATATCTCAGTATTTGAAAGCTGGTTTTATTTTTTTTCTTTGAAAGAGGAGGATAGCCATTATTTTAGGAAATTCAAATGATGTAGCCATGTGGAGCTTTAGCTCATGGCCGTAGTCAAGGGATTGCTTGAAGTCACAGTGCCAAGATGGGGGCAAAAATATAAGCTCAAGGGGACAAGAGCAAGATGTTACAAAATTAAATATTTAATTGCCTGGGTACTTAAACCAAGTAATTTGTTGATTTAGTTTTCAAGAATCAGGCTGATCTACCAAGGGCTCGTTTGGACATCATATTGCATACGGACACAAGCATGACTGTATTGCTATGGCCAGGTAAGCATTTCCCGGTGAGCAGTGGAAGTGTTAGAACAGCCAGAGAGATCAGGAATTGGCTGCCGCTCGATGATAGTGGACTATCAAAATTCATAAAGGTAGCATAAGATACAGTGCACTTGGAAAAGATAGAGAAATAGATTACTTGTGTTAAATTAATTAAACAAAAAGGTCATCAGACCGAATTGACTGCAGTGCTTTGGCGGCCTAGGTAAGCAAACCAAAACCTAACGCTGTAAAGGCTTCAAGTTAAAAAATTCAAAACGGAAGAACAACCAGTTACAGCCAACTAGGCTGCTCCAAATCAGGCAAACACGTAAGCTACAGCCATTCAAGTAAGTTCCTTGCTTGGCTCTCCCATCCTATAAGCGTTTCTCCTGAGCTCCTGTAGGTGGAGCGCTCCTAACCACTCCCAGGTTGGCCTGACCAATTAGACTTGATCTTTGCTCAATTAAACTCTTAAAAATTTTAATGTGCCTTGTATCTTTTAACACCTGTGAATTAAAAACTGCAGAGGATTCTAATATTCTGGAGAGGGATAAAGAGAAAGGAGGAGGAGGAGGAGGAGGGAGGGGCAGCAGCCATGGAGGTGATGGTGGAGGAGAAGGAGGAAAAGAAAGATACAGAGTTCGCAAACGTTTTTGTTTAAGTGTGAAAAAAACATGAAGATGGAATTTGACTAGAAGTATTTCATCTTCAACCAGAATATGCTGGGAGGAATAAAAAACTGTTCATAAAAATAATTATTGGAGTTTTCCAAAGCACTAAAACTCAAAAACTAGTAGACACTTGTTATAGATTTACGGCTTAGGAAAAAAATAAATAAAAAGGAGGAAACACATATATTATAATGTCTATCTCCTTCCTGAAGTCATACTGGGTAATGCCTCCTAATATCCCTAGAGCTGTCAGTGGAATCATTTTTGGGAACAGAGTTGCTCCTTCTCTTAAACGTTCATATTAACACGTAAGGTAGCAGTGAAGCCGTTAATCAGAGCTACTATTTGTGTATGCTACATACAGAGGAGAATTTGAGCAGCAAGGATCTCCAATTACTTTATCTGAATATTGAGTGAGTTGATCATACTGGGGAAACCTGACAAGACTCTGGGAAAACTGTAAAGAAGAAACACACTGACTTGAAAAATAGCAAAATGCTCTAAAAATATTATTATGGTAAAGACGACATGAAAGATGATGAGATTTCGAAGAGGCACACATATGCAGTCTTCTGAAAATAGCACCATTCAAAGAATCTTAGGATGCTCACAATATCAGGGAAAGAAAAAGAAAAGCCCGAGTATTTTACTACTTGCAGTGTTTTAATCTGAACTTCTGGGGGCTTGCACAAGGGTGGTGCTTCAAGTGTTCTGAGCTTATATTGGAAACCATCTCTTTCTACATGAAAGAGAAAAGTTTTAAATTTGACAAAGCTAATCAAGTCCTGACATATCTCTATTTATACAGATATCAATGTATCTACAAACGTGTTCAATGGAAAGCAGTTCATAGCTATTGTTTTGCAAATTAAAACAAAGTTATCCTGTCTCGTGTAATTATTATAGGATTCCCACCATTCTAGGTGCTAGCAAACTGATCACGCTTTATTGTCAGTTACCTGCTTTGACCTTTTGTATATAGTTCCAGAGATTGGTGCTTAATATGTGTCTATTAATGGATACAGGAAAACATAAATGAGTGTGTAAGTAAATTGCTGAGTAAATATCAAACCCCTCATCTTTTTGCCTTAGAAATAATAGTACCTTAGCTTAAAGTATTCTCTAGGATTTGTCTAACAAAGCCTAGTAACTTGTTTCGTTAGCTCCCAATACATTTTTATCAGTCAGAGGTCACTTGTCTGATTGCTGCTGCTATTTTACAACAAATATCCCATGTCTGTGATTTGCAAGCCCAGGGTTTTTTCTTTACTCTTTTTCCTTATTTTTTAAGTGACAACTGATTAAGAAATCAGTCTCCTGCCTTAGTATGCTAATATCTGATGTACCATAGCCTACTGAATTTTAAAACTGTAATCTGTTCGAGCTCACAAAGAATGTTGTACAATTGAAATTCATTTCAGTTTAAGCTAGTTTAGTTAAATATCAGATTTCCAGTCAATAAGAAGATAGTGAAGATACCTATGGATAATGATCATTTGCTGCTTTAGAAAAGATCCCAAATCACCATTTCATACATACTCACAAGTATGGCATTGACATCTGCACAATGAAATAAATATATAGATTTCTGTAAGGCCTTTTACCGTTTGCAAGATTTATTTGATTATACTATATCCTGGTAAGGCATTTATACTTTACTAAATTCTTGATATATTCCAGTACCATGTCTTCTTGTTAACAACTATGTTATTAGTTTAGTCTTTGGAGTCTTCATTTGCAGTCTCTGTGAGTGGATGTTGGACTGAAGGAGACAAATAGTCACTGAAGAAATGGAAGTCTGTTTTTAAGTAGACTGACACTAGGTTTGCCAGAAATACCATGTTTAATTATGAAAAGGCAGAGTGCAACTTATAACCCTGCACTTGAACGAGAGAAATAAATGGTGAGATGGAACATGAGTGAATACATTGCCATGGGTTTATTGGCTTGAAAAGCTGCACCTACTCTGACAGCTGCAATATAAATAAATTTGGAATGCAAAAAAAGGATGTAATGGGGCATACACAGACAATTTTCTATTCTCATCAATAACTTCCATATTTTAAAAAAATGTTTCCCTTCTGTTCTTTGGTTAGCCTTTTCTCTTAATTAAGAACACTGTGAGCTTTCCCTTATATAATCAAAGTGTCTATTTCTCTTCTCCCACTTCCTTTGATGCAGGTGCCACTCAGAAGGTAGACATACAAATATAAATCTACCTTTCTGCTGATAGGTTTCCTTTGTGTTACACACATGGTAGTAATGACTTTTTAGGTATTTTATTTTCTTTGGCATTTTTCCATTTAAAATGTGAAGGGCTAAGCTAGGAAATGGTAAAAACAAATAGTATAAGAGAGTTTTCACTCTCTCTGTCACCGAAAGTAATCAATACTGAAGTTTGCAGCTCCAATTCTGCGAATACGTTTCTGCCCTAAGCGATGTCTATGGTTCTACAAGCAAATGGTTGGGAACAACAAGTCTGTAAGGGAGGAAACAATAGCTTATTCCTCTACTCATCTAAATTCTCAACTGGGACCTTTGTAACAAAAGACGGATTAACAAGAGAAAAGCATACACATTTATTGACTCTAAGTTTTATATGACAGAAGTCTTCATAAGGAAATGACAAATCAAAGCAATGGTTAAACCCAAGTGCTTTTATGCTAGGTGCGATGAAGAGTGGAAAGTTGTGGAAAGATGTGACAGGACAAAGGTGAACTAAGTGTAACGAACTGGGGGGTGCAATTAGCAAGGCTTGTTCTTTTAGATGCCTTCTCTGTGTCTCTGTCTTTGGACATAAGGATGCTCCTTTCCTCTGGGTATAGGAAGGGGGTCTCCCACATGAAGGTTTTTGACTTACTTCTGGGGAAGGTCCACAAACCCTTCCTTCACATGCCATTTCTCAAATTCCTACAGCTTGAAATATATAATATGCCATGGTACCATATTTTGGGGTAGCATATCCTGACCATACTGATTCCCATAAAGCTATTTTTGAATTAAAAATAACAGCAGAAACAACACAACACAACAGCAAACAACACAAACAACATAAAGTCTTCAAACAGACATTCTCAGGCACAGGGCTGCTGGGATGACCTGAAGAGAGAAATTCTGACCACCCAGGGCTGGATTTACTGTGGGTAATCTCATACCTTCTTATGTTTGCAAAGAGTTGGGTAGGGCAGGGAGAGAACCAACCAAGCTAATGAGGTAAAACTTTGCAATCAAGCTTTCTCAGTAGCTGTGAGAAACCAGCTATTCTGGGATGCAAGTCTGGAGAATCTGAATATCAGAGGTTTTACAGGTTTTTCTGCATCACGCTTGGCCACCTAACGGAGAACTGCCTAGAGCATTCGGCTCCAAAATAGGTTTGTCTCTCTGTGGTTATAAGATTGTGAGTTTTCCTCAGGTGGTTAATAGCTCCACAAAGAAACAAGCAAGCCCTTGTCTATACCAGTGTTCCCATAACTATTTATCCCAAATGATTTTTTTTTTCCTCTCTCACTTTGTTGCACTTAAGGCAAGAAAATTCAGGGTTGAAGGGCCAAGGAGTACTCACTGAGAGATGTGCTTTGTCTCTGGGGGAAGGCTCAGAGTAAGGGTCTTAAAAGGCACTAAGTAAGGAAGCAGGCATGATTTCAAGTAAAATAGCCCATTGAAATTCTTATTTCTGCATTTCTCTCACTGGTAACCCTAGAAGACCATCTGTTGTACAATAAGAGGAAATGATATCTGATCGACAAGGGTGTTGTGAAGATTCAGTGAAACACTGTACATGAAGTACTAGTCCAAATCTTGGCAAATACTATATGCTAAATATGTGCACATTTCCTCCACCTCTAAATGGCCAAAGCTCCCTCCAATAGGCAGTTAATTAGGCTCTAACAGGCTACCTGGAGGCTGGCATAGGGGAAGGGTCGGCCAGCTCTCAGAAAAGTCAGACGCCTGTCCTCAAGAAGTGGATCAAACTAGACAGGCCCAAGATGGTGGGTGCCATGACAGGAAACCACTGATCAAATAAGGAAGAAAAGGCAAGAAATCTTGCTTCCAAGAAATTCCTGCCCCAAGTGATGAATATTCTACCCCCTAGTGAACAACTGTTAATAAAAGGTAGAAACCCACCCCACAGAGTGTGCAGCTTATACTCGCTCTGTCTCGGTCTCCCTGTCTTTCTCTCTCTCTACTTGCGCCACCCAATCACTGTGTCAGTCTGCCCTTGAATTCTTTCTTGTGAGGAATCTAAGAGCCTCTGGCAAAATACTGGGGACAGGCTTGGAGGCAGTCTCAGGACCCAGGGGTCTCCCAAGTTCACCCTGCGGTACCTCCACATCTTGACTTACTTCTTGAAGTCCAAATTTTACCAAAATAAATCTATGGATTCAGGAGAACAAATGAATCTTCATGGCTCTCCCTGAAATTATTCAGTTAGTCAGGATCAAATCTTCAGATTAGAATATCAACCACACCATATCTCATAACCACCTTTGAAAGAATACTTTGGATTTAATATCCAATAGACACTTGGGCAATACTTCTGTATATAATTGAAAAAGGTGTTATTTTACTTAAGAGAGATGAAATTTGAACCTGTTTAAAAAGCAAAGTTCAACTGGGTAAATTTTAATACCTTATTGTCTCTATTCAATGATTCATGAATTGGGCAACATTTCACTTAGCAGAAAGAAAGGAGCTCTGAGGAGCTGTACAAAATGAAAGACTTAAATAGGCAGAAAGGAGCAGGACAAGGAAGTTCTGACAACAAGAAGAGGATTGATTGTGGTAAGGTCACCTTCCTTTAAGGGACAGCAGGGGTCTATCAGGCAAACTACTTCACTAGTGTTGACCACACATTTTATTTATTTATTTTTTTTTCAACGTTTATTTATTTTTGGGACAGAGAGAGACAGAGCATGAACGGGGGAGGGGCAGAGAGAGAGGGAGACACAGAATCGGAAACAGGCTCCAGGCTCTGAGCCATCAGCCCAGAGCGTGACGCGGGGCTCGAACTCACGGACCGCGAGATCGTGACCTGGCTGAAGTCGGACGCTTAACCGACTGCGCCACCCAGGCGCCCCGACCACACATTTTAAATTGACTGACTTAAGACTGTACTCTAAATAGGTAATTAATTTAGGTATTAAGGCTTGGTTTGGTGACATGGGGCTTAGCATAAATGACGCAATTTGAAATATATTGTCTTTTAGCAAACCTGAACAACCAACTAGGAGTTTTCATTCTCAGTTTAGCAATTTGCTGAGAAAATTTGATGACTGATGAATTTAAGAAACTTAAATTAACAAAAGTACATCTGTGACCCTCACCACCAATGAAATAAAAAATAATTATAGGTAGACTTTTATTTTATACAATCTCAAATAATTATGGTAAAAAGGACATGCAAACTTATACCTGATTGTTTTTCTAAATGTCTGGAAAATACGTAGAGATTACTCCCACATATTTCACCGGAAAAAATAAAACCAATTACACTTTCTAATGCAAAAAAACCAAAACAAAACCTAAAAAACTCTACAATTTAGCTCTGTAGAAATCTCCCATTGAAGGACAAATGAATTATTATAATAGCCTTTGAAGAAGTAGTTCAAGTCATCCCACCCATATTTAAATATGGGAAATGGAAATTAAACACCCGTATAATTCTAGAATGTTCTAACATGTCTTGAACTCAATAGGTGTCTAGTAACTATTTATTGTCAGATGTGCATGCTTTGACCTTTGAAAATAGAACATACATTTAATTTAGCAAGCTTCATACATAATGCCAAAGCATAATTATGAATACAGTATGTTTCAAGGGGACAGTAGCCTGGAAAAGTGGGAAAGACCGTGATAAATTACTCCTCAAATAATGTTCTTTTTGAAGACACAATGACCCAGTTAGCAGTGCCACACTTTTTATCATGTCAAGTATATTCCCTCCTCCCCTCAAAATTAACAAGCATGTCCAAAAGGAAGAAAATGTCTAAAATATGATGTAGTTATAAACCTAACTTTTTAAATTTATTTTTTATTTTTTTGAGAACAGATTGGCCCTGGCTACAATTTATAACAGGAGGTTTTGGTGTTATTCTGTCTTCCACAGTCACTGAACCCATTGCTTTCCACCATTAGGACACAAGTAGCATGTTTATGCACAAGCCACATGTTTATTTCTAGGATATGAATACAATGAAACCCAACACAGACCTTCTTTTGTCAAAATATCTTGGAAGTTTATCTTCTGTTCTTTGATGATAATCTTTCTGGTAAACCAAGCTATTGTGACAATGGATGTTACCAAGTTTCCAGTTAACCTTCTTATTTTTATATAATGTTCCTGGAAACACTACCTTTTTGAAAACTATTGGTTTTGGAGGAATATCAGGAATATAAAATATTATGCCTCAGAAAACATGTTTCCCTTTAATTCTTTGAGGTAAAATGTCACCTAAGTACCTGCCGTGTTCACTGTAATCAAATCTGTACCTGAAAGAATGGATATTTTTCTGATTTTCCCTGAGGACCTGGTTTGTGGTCTAGTTATATGAGCTAAGAGTAGAAAAGTGAATAATCTAATACCAGCTGTGGCTCAGGGTCAGTTGCTGTTATAAACCAGTCTTATCAGAAAACAAAAATCAAATTAAAGTGAATTTTTAAAAAATTCGCAGGAAATTTCACAGCTGTCCTCAGACCCTTAAAATATTTCTATTTTATAGCCTCTAAAACTATTCCTTTTAAAAAAAAAATCTCCAATAATTGCATTAAGGGCTAGGCAGAATACATAAGGCCAAAGAAGCTTTTGGCTTCAAGATATTAAGTAATACCATTTACTATTGAAAAATATCTAAAATATAGTTCTAATAAGTCCAGAATGAGAAAGAATTTTAATCTTAGTTTATTATTATAAACAATTTTTATAATGGTTCAACAATTTTTATAATATATATGTTGCTGAAAATATGTTTGTATTTCAGCATGTATGTTAAATAAGGTAACTTTAGCTACTGTATTAAATAAACCCTGAAATCTCCATAGGTTAATATTATTAAAGTTTATTGTTTGCTTATTTAAAGTCCAGTTAGAGGCAAAGGCTTAAGAAATACACTTTAGTGATTCAGGAGCTCATATTGATGGAGGCTCTGCCATCTTGAATACATGTCCCTGAAGATCATCTTACATATTGATATCCAATCAGCATGCAGAGAAAGATAGAGTCTGGAGGACAGAATGGGAGACTTTTACCAACCAGGCTTGGTAATCACGTACATTACTTCCATTCACAGTCTATTGCCATAATTCAGTCACCTAACCCTCCCTATAGAGGTAGGCTGGGAAGTAGTCAAAGAAGACAAGAAAGAACAGAAAAACAGTTTTGCTAAATGGCTAACCAGTGTCTTTTGCAGTCCCTGATTCCATTAACATTCCTGTAATCACATAATTTCAATGTGTCTTCCTTTAAAAATGTTTGATCTCCAGATATATTTCTTAGGCTCATGTAAAAAGCAAACAAAATTGATGTGTAACTAGAGATTAGCGAATATCTTACCAATAGTTCTAATACAATAAAGGAATATTAAATATAATAAGAGGTTATGATAAACAATGAGATAGGTATTTGTTATAAGAACTGGTTTCTGTAAAAGAGAGCTCTCAAGAGAATAAAGATGTAACATATGACGGCACTTAACCACCCAGTGGAATCATTTGCACTTGTTCAGTGTGCCTATCCCTGAGCAGCCATGAGTATTGATCAAGGCTCACATCTACAGCTTCTCCAGATCCTTGCCCTTCATTAATTGGAACCACTTCTTTGCGAGTTTCCTTTGGGTTACATGGTGGGATTTATATTTAGTAAAAGAGTGGTGGGGTTTACAAAAGTCTAGCTTTCTTGCCTAAAGTTGGGACAGAATCTGCATTGCAGAGTAAGTTCTCATTCCTTGAGGGGTACACAGAAGCTAGACTACACCTGCTAACCAGGGACTAGTACTTCAGCTTCCTCTCTCTTGTCTGGCTCCTCTCATTCCCTTACAGGTTTTGCCTAATATGACTCCCTTAGCAAATCTCTTTCATGCCCAAAAATCCTCACTTCAGTCTCTGGTTTTAGGAAAACTGACTCAATACAGAAGATAAGTTATTCAAAGTATGTTTTTAAGTCCCTGGCACCTCTAGACATATTTAGTATAGGTAGTGAAGCTGCAAAGACTCTGCACTGAAATTCTGGAAAATATGTCTGCATCATCTCTTTACAAATCAGACTTTTCTTGTTTTGCAACTATGCTGAGAGCCTTTGGTTTCCTTTATACTCATCAGGAGCACACATGAAAAAGCAGTGAATAAACATAAATTAAAAAAAATAAAGTTAGAAAATGAAGAAAGTTGACCACAGCAAGCTGATGAACAGAAAACAAGGAATGCAAGGAAATTGATTACCAATAGGAACTATTTCAAGTTAATCCTGAATCAGTAAGTACATATGTAACTGAAGTCAAGTATATTTAATGTCCTAAACATTTTGGCATACACTGAATGATTCTGACCTACACAAGGCTAGGCTACTTTAACAAATTTTTTTAATTTGATTATTCAGAAAATTTAAATATACCTTCTATATCCTAGCAATTATTGAAAATAAGAATACTAAAGTGTTACATTTTGCCAAATTAATAGATAGATGTTTTGCAATCAAAAGAAAAATCTCAGGGGCACCTGGGTGACTCAGTCAGTTAAGCATCCAACTTTGGCTCAGCTGTCATGATCTCATGGTTTGTGGGTTCGTGCCCCACATCGGGCTCTGTGCTGACAGCTCAGAGCCTGGAGCCTACTTCAGATTCTGTCTCCCTCTCTCTCTGCCCCTTCCCCACTCATGCTCCGATCCTCAAAAATAAATAAACATTAAAAAATGTAGAAAAAAGAAAAATCCCAGTAGATGTATGTATATGTGGAAATTGACAAGCTGTCAATCATAGCTATATATAAATGTAAAGGGCAAAGAATAATAGATACAATTGAACAATTCTTACCCTTACTCTGTTGGGTATCAAGATCTATTACAGAGCTATAGTAAATAAGAACATCTATATGATAGAGATATTGATGAATGAAACAAAACAGAGTTCATACACTGAATAATGCTTCTTTCCCCAAATATGTTCAAATCCTAATCCCTGTGAATGTTACTTTAAATGACAAAAGGGACTTTGCAGATGTGATTAAGGCACAAGCCATCAAAGAGATAAATAGTGGAAAGATTTCTTTATGATGAGGGTAAAGGATTGAAGAATCAAGAGAAACACAAAGGGGTCTGTAAGAAAATGGACCACTTATGGGGTATTTAGGTGGCTCAGTCAGTTGAGCATCCCACTCCTGGTTTTGGCCCAGGTCATGAAATCAGGAATTGTGGGTTCAAGCCTCAGGATGAGCTCTGTGCTGACAGCACAGAATTTTCTTGGGACTCTCTCTTCCTCTCTTTTCTGCCCCTCCCCTGCTCTCTCTGTTTCAAAAATAAATAAATAAACATTTTTTAAAACAAGAAAGAAAATGTTTACATGTAATACATCTAATACATGTAGTTGTATTAGAAATTTAAAATTCTCATTATATACTATCAAAGACAAAAACAAACATCATGAATATTCTAAACAATAGTCTAGATCCCAAGTTTCAGTTCATCAAGAAAGATATAACTATGTTAAATTTATGTGTACCTAATAAAACAGCTTCAAAATAAATGAAGCAAATGTTTATAGTAATTAAGGCTAAATAAATATTATATGTTACATTTAAGTTATGTATGTTAATGTAAAATTATATTAATTATACAGTTCTATCAGCCTACGGTTGCATAAGGCTAAAGATAAAATCCATAAATCTACTGGAGAATAACACACACACACACACACACACACACACAGAAATCTGTGAGTACACAAGTGTCAACCATAGAAAGAGTAAACAGATTTGTATATTTTTATGGTGGAATACTATTGATCAAAGGTTCTTTGAACACATGAAATTAAACTAGAAAACAATAATAAAATATGACTAGAGAATCCCATGTTTGTAAGTTTAAAATATAAATACAAATACATGAATAAATAAAATCATACTGAGAATTTTTAAATATTTTAAACTGAATCACATAAAATGCAAGATACAGCTAAAAGATTACTTTGAAGGAAACTTATCAAGCTAAATGTATGTATTAAAAGAATAAAATTTTTAAAATTAATATGGCATTCATTCTAAGAACTAGATGGGAAAATCAGCAAATAAACCCCAAGAAAGTAGAAGGAAGGAAATAATAAAAAATCAAAGTAGAAAATAGGGAAATGGAAACACACATATAATCAAAGATCCACAGACTGATTAAGAAAGGAAAGAGGACACTATAAAACAACTTCACAAATGAAAAACTGTGCATTATTACAGATACTTCACATTAAAGATATATAAAACCATTACTATGAACAACATTATACGAAGAACTTAAAAATGTATACAAATAAAAAGATTAATTCCTTAAAAAAAATCCAACTTTTAAAAACTGACTCAAGAAGAAGTAAAAACACTGATGGAATACAGAATTTACCAAACAGTGAGTAGTCACTCTTTTAGTCATTGAATACACGTAGGCAATGCAGTACCAGTAAAAGTTTGTTTCTTTTGGTTAAATGAAATCCGTATGAGTCTGCATTGACAATTCACTTCTATATATAAACAGTTGTATGTCATCTCAATAAAATACCAGACTTAAATTTCACTGAATATTAACAATAGTTTCGGGGGGGGGGGCATGCTATATTTGCTGTATTTTGGAGGGCTTTTATTTAGTGTTTTAATTTATAAATAAAAATTTAAAATAATGTTTTATAAAATGTAACATACTCAATACACTCCATTTTTAGCTCCTAAGTAGTTTATTTGAAAGTTATTTAATAGAGTACTGCATAAAATTATTTAGCAACCTACGTAATATTTAGCAGCTTGCAATTGTGACAACTTTCTTTCTATGTAGCAAGTTGTTATGAATAATTCCAGAAACCTGAAATTGAGAGTATATTATAGAAACATTTATTCATAGCTGGTGCTTCTAAAATGTAAAGTGATTTTCAAGGAAAATCAGGGACATATTTAGAAAGCCACTACCACATGCATTCACTACACAGTGTCAACGGGTCTTCAGTTTTACAATATTAGTCAACTACCTCAGCTAGAGAATCGTCTCTTACACAAATGACTCAATTTTCCAAGGCTGGCAGCTATTCTGGGATTTAAAAATAATTTCAGTATTCTGAAAACACCGCTTCTCCTCCCTGTTTTTATTTAAATGTTATTTCATCATCCAAACCCAGGAATTGGAAAGAAAGTCTTTCTTATGAAATAATAAGTGTATATATAAAGATAAAAGCATAAAAATTAGGTCAATTTTAAAATTGCCCTTTTAATGAATACTAATAATTTCATTTTTCTGTATCTGAATAATAAATGTGATCCCTATCTATGATTTGTTTGATATAAATTTATTTATTTCTTCATTTCTTGAGGGACAAGTTAAATTGCAATACTATATAACACTTCAAATGCAGTCTTGCACATTGTTCATATAAAAACCCCATCAACAACAACAACCATATAACATAACTAAAACTATACAAATTTTATCACATTTGATTTTTTTTCTTTTTCTTTTTCTCTTTCTTTCTTTCTTTCTTTCTTTCTTTCTTTCTTTCTTTCTTTCTTT
>NW_024412395.1:37000463-37076663 GCF_014898765.1 Herpailurus yagouaroundi | reverse complement strand
TTTCTTTCTTTCTTTCTTTCTTTCTTTCTTTCTTTCTTTCTTTCTTTTTATGAAAACCACACACTTGAGAGTTTGGAAGATTCCACTGTTATGGTCATCTCCCTTCAGAGACTATGTATCTAGAAAGAAATTCCAATTCTTTAATTTAGAATCATACAATACTAAGCATAAAAATGAAAAGCAAAAGAAGGGATTCCACAATTTAAAAAGAAATACAACCACATTTAAAAACATGTATTTAAAAAAAAATTAATGTTTATTTATTTTTGAGAGAGAAAGAGAGAGAGAGAGAGCCACAGAGCATGAGCAGGGTGGGGGTTGGGGGGAGGGGCAAAGAGAGACAGAGATACAGAATCTGAACTAGGTGCCAGGCTCTGAGCTGTCAGCGCAGAGCCTGTCATGGGGCTAGAACTCACAGACTATGAGATCATGACCTGAGCCAAAGTCTGACACTTAACCGCTGAGCCACCCAGGCACCCCTAAAAACATATCTTAATGACTGAAAATGATGACACCATGTGGTGAGAAAACTCCCCTCATTCACTTACTTATGTTTACATAAATTGGCCTAAGCCTTTTGAAGGAAAAATGATCAATATATGTGAAATTAAATATGTGCATTGTCTTTGCCCTAGAAACCTCATTATTTAGAAATCCATAATCCATACAAATAGTCACATGTATACGATAATACAAGAGTTCCCATTGTCATTTTGCTTGTGTAGCAAAACTATAGAAATAACTTAAAAGGTTATTAACAGAAAATGGCATCCGATCATGTTACCATGAAATACTATGCAGCCATTCAATACAAAAAAAAAAGTTACTTATACAGGAATAAAAATGTGGCTTAATTACATTGTTATGTTTAAAAACTCTCCTTACATTTTATAATCATACATATTGGAGAAATAGAATTATTCACACATTGGAAGGCTAAAAAGAATATAAAATTATAAGAAGAAAATACAAACAAAAGAGTAGAGAAGGGTATCAAGTTTTCAGTTTAAATATCGTCTCTGCCTTTGAAGAAATTGATTCTGATAAAACAGCTCTTACTTTTAACTATTTTCTCTCTAACGAGTCATGTAGGAATAGTAGTATGCCCAGGGGAACTGCCCGAGTTACCATTAAGTGTAAAGTGCATTGTAGATTAATCTCACGGCATTCTGCCCACTCTTGCCACTTGCATTCACAATTGCTCCCACCAGAGGTGAGGTGTCTTACCAATCTTTTGACAGGTCTCCTGCAGCTAAACCCTATTCTAATTGACCTGTGAGTACAAACTGAAGAATTGAGATAAAATCTACATTATACAAAGAAGTTTCATGAAACAAATTTGCCATCATTTTAAAATGAAAAAAATATGGTGCATAGTACAGATCACATGCTCAATCTAAAGCATCTGAATAAAAAGATTAATATTAATCTCAATTTGACAGTCATTACCATTTATGGCCTTAGGGACATTTTTATTCTAATAATGTCCAGAGTCATTTCTCCTCATCAGCTGGTTGTGACAGTGGAAATGAGCACCTCCCCAGTTGCTTTCTTCCCACACAAGAGTACCTGTACAGATATTTCATACAGTGGAAAATTGAAGGGAAGGGAATGAGAAGTTTAGGCATATATATTTTCTTTTTATATAATATACATATCTTAAGTCCCCCAGTTTCAAACATGAACAATACTATTTCTAATCTCTCCTATTCACAGGTGCTTCTTTTGACAATTTCCAACTCTCTTGAATATCCAAACCCTCAATCATGTAAAATAATTCAGTGTTCCTTAAATTACTCATTATAATCACGATGAGATGCATGATTAGTCATTGTTATAATGAAAGGGGAAGATGTAAGCAAATATTTATAAATGATAGTCAAGATGTGATCACTCTGGTGAAATTCATTTTTCCACAAAAGGTGATGAAATAATTATCTCAGTGTTGACAATTTTTTCTTTTGGATATAACACATTAAAAGTAAATATTAAGCTATCAAGATCGCAATTTATTCATCTTATGAGCTTAAACTTTTGCCCATATACCAAAATGTTTCCATATAAAAACTTTCATTTTAAGGTGCTACATATTTATAACAAACAAACAAAATACAACTTTTATCTGTGTGATGTTATTTAATCCTCATAAAAATCCCTTAAATTACATTATGTAATTTTTACATTGGAGATTAGGAATCTAAAGTTCAGACAGAAAAGAGACCATACACAAGTACTAGAGCACAGATCAATAAAGTATGGACTTGGGACCTAGATATTCTAGGTTCAAATCCTCTCTACTTCCTATTTATTGGCTGACTTCGTTCAAGTTACTGAAACTCTGTTTCTCAGTTTCCTTATCTATAAAATGGGGTAATGGACATGATAGTACCTTTCCCAGAGCCTTATGATGAGAGGTAAATGAGTTTAAATGTTCCTGAAACAGTTCTTGGCATATAGAAAGTATAATATTAGTGTAGGATATTATTACTTTAAAACTGGCAACTGATTGAGTCCAGATTTGATGTCTTTTGATTTCAAGTTTGGAGTTTGGAACCAAACAAACCTGGATTCTACTTCTTATCCACTATGCAAAAGCTGTGATTTTGGGGGTGAATAATATTCTTCATCAACTGAATGGGAATAAAAATACACACATACATAACAGACTGCTTGTAAGGTTTGTCGATATAAAAAGGAAAACATATAATGTACTAGAGAAGGCTGATGTATACCAGCAGGTTAGTAGATTATTCCACTTGCAAGTCCTGAGCAAGTACTTACATGTATCTGTTTATGATATGCCAATTAACAAGTATGTTTCTTGAAAGCTTAATGCACACACAGTGCTGAGTTCAATGACTCATTTATTTCTCAAAACAATCCATAAGGTATTATCCTCAATTTACAGATGAGGAAACCAAGGCAGAGAAAGTTAGGAAACTTATTCAAGATCATAAAACCAAGTGATGAGATAAGAGTGAGAATCTAAACAGTTGGGTACCAGACCCTGTGCATTCTGCTGCCTCTGAGCATTGCCATATTTAGATGTGATACATAACGAAACAGTCCTTAATGTGATTACTTTTTTAAAAAGAACGCGTAAAAATGCTATCTATTCTGGAAACCTAGGCGTCAAGATTGCCTAAAAATGCTTCCTCCACCAAATATCTAGAAATACTGGAAAAAAATGCAACATTCTCCCAAATTAAGCGATCTGCCCTGAGGCCAAAAATGACAAGGCAGCTGAATGAGTTTTAATCAGTTTCTAGGAGTATGCCGGTCTCCCTGGCTGAGAGACTCGTGACTTAAAAGGCAAGCTGTAAACAAGAGGTGAGGCTTTGGATTCAAGCAAGGTGGAGAGCTGGTATGTCCCACAAAATACTGGATCTCTAAAACATGGGCTAAGGATCCATTCACTGGCTAGCAAAAGGAATGGACTAGGAACACATATCTCCTGGCCAGGGCTCTCAGTAGGAAAAGAAAGAAAGAAAAAAAAAATCTCTGACAATTCATAATCACTGGATTAACATTCATTGGTTTGTTGTGCAGATTTATACTCTGTGTGTTCCAGGAAATCCTAAATAAAGGAATGGTTCAAGAAGTCCAGATTTTAGCATGGCAAGGCCCTTAGCTGAGGTAAATGCAAATCATTTCTTAAGAAATTCACCCACAACACAGGGCTCGTAACATTTCCACGGATTAAAATCAGATGAATATAAGCTCAAAAATCACATTCATAAAATAAATATGCAGTGAACACTATCTATGAGAGTTGGCAAAAACAACACACATTAGTCCCGCAAGGATTTTGTAAATTTAAATTATAAGATGTGGAATACAAAATAGCATATCAAAGAGAAAGAAAAAGACTGGATTTTTAAAATGCAAATTAATTAATTAAAATGATGAAGTAAATGCTTAAATTATTAATAAGGAAAAAAAAGAACATGACCAAGAAACATGATACAATTTTAAAAGTCTAGGCAGATTTGAAAGGACATTAAATAGTACTTCAGGAAATGAATGCAACCATTAAAATAAAATATAACTCCAAGGACAGGTTAAACAGCACAGTTGACACTACTGAATATGGAATTAATGACATAGAAATATGGATCTGAAGATATAACCCCAAATGTAAGATATGGAAAATAAAAAGAGTTCATGCAATGAGAGAGAGTGGCATGGTCTTACAGAGAGGTCTATTTGAGTTCCAGTAGTCTGACTCAGGCTGCAGATTGAGGCCGACTTATTAACAACAAAAGACAAAAGATGGGAAAAATTTTTCCAAGATGCTGTGAAAAAGTCAGCATTAAACAATTACTGAGAATTATGATTTAAATTAAGATAGTCATTGAGATGCAAGAATAAAATACAGACATTTTCATACAAACAAAATTGATTTTATCACTAATAGACTCTACGAAAGGAACTTCTGAAGGATGTCCTTCAGGAATAAAGAAAATGTGAAAATGATCCTGCAGAAATGTCTAATGCTCAACACAATAATATAAAGAAATGGGAAATATATAGGAGATGTAATAAAAGACTAATTGAATAAAACAATAATAATAATGGCAACATCTGTTTGGATAATAAAAGCCAGAAAGGACTGTAACCATGGACAACGATAACAGTAAGATAGGAATGAAGGGAAAGATATAAGACATTTTTAAAATTTTGTATTATTCAGAAAGAAGGTAGAGATTGATTTCGTATAGACTTCATGAATATGAAAAATGTTTAAAGTAATTATGAGAATACAATATCTGTATAATGTTTAACCTCCAAACAGTTATGTTATAGAAAATTTAAGTAATATAAAAAAGGACAAGAGAGAAGGGGGGAAGTGGGGGAAAAAACAGGTCTTAGAGAAGGCACAATACAAGTGGTTGAAATAGATCCAAATATCAGTAATCACAATAAATGTGAATAGAATAACACTATTTAGAGGCCAAAGATTGCCTGAATGCAAAAGAAAATCGACTCGCGCATTGTTTTATAAAATTTACTTTAAATAAAACAAAAACCAAAACACAGTTCTTTTACATGTAATAAAAAATAAAAAGAAAAAATACCTGTAAAATAAAATCAAAGAAATGCTGCTCTTGATATATTAATATGAAGCTAAAATAGTTTTTTAGACGCAAAACATTGTCAGGAACCAAAAGAGTCACTACCTTAGGATAAAAGGTTCATTTTATCAGAAGTATTGTACCTTTCTCAACTTAAAAGTGGCCTTAGAAAGCAAATATTCTCCATCAAACAGAGATTTTAACTGTCTTACTAGTTGATAGATGCAGCTGACACAAACATAAAGCAACTTTTTAACAATACGACTTAGCAGCTTGATTTCTCTACCTCCAAAGTAAGAGAATGCATATTTCTCAAGCTTTCATTAATAAACAAAATGTTACATTTTAAGGCATAAAGACAGTCTCAAATATATTTTAGTAATTATTTAATATAAATTAAAATCCTCTAAGTTAGAAAAAAATTTAAAAAATTAGAACAATCAGAAGAAAAATCAACCATATACTTAAAAGTAAAATTAACAAATCACTTCAAAATAACTCACTGGCAAATAAACAAATACATAAATAATATTTTTAAAAATATAGCATAAATTGAAAAATATAAAGACTTGATAAAGAAAACACTACAAATCAAAATGTAATACAGGCAGCCACAGGAGTTAAAGAAACTTTTGTTTTCTTAAAGTTTTTTTTATGTTAGAAGACAACAAAAATAAATAAATAATGAGCTCAGCTTTTAATGTAAGACATTAGATAACATAGAACACAACAATTAAAATATGAGCAGAAATTTAAAAAGGAAAACAAAAAGACAAGTTGAACAAGTATTGAGTTGTTTTCTTTAAGTCAACTAAACAAATAAAACAGACCCAAACTTCTGATCAGCATATAAAAAGACAAATTATAGATACAGCATAGGTGGAAGAGAAGTTTGTAATTATTTTTATGCCAAAACAGATGAAATGAGATATTTATAAGAAAAATAAAATTAGCAAAACTGACTCAAAAAAAATCTGAATATATCTATAACTATTTAAGAAATTAAATCAGATGATAATCCTATATTCCCCCTTATCCACCTCTGAAATAAAAAAGAAACAAAAACTTAAGAATATATGGGGTTTCAGATCCCATTCAAAGAATGAATAATTTCATCTACATACAAGCTCTTTCACAAAATAGTATATACTGACCCATTTTATGAAGCTTATATAATCTTTATGAAAAAACAAAAAAAATTACAAGAAAGACAAACTGAAGTTCAGTATTATGAATACAATGCAAAAATTCTAAATACTAACCCTTTATCTGATATGTCATTTGTAAATATCTTCTCCCATTCTGTCGGGTGCTTTATCAGATAAAGGGTTAGTATCAAAATCTACAAAGAATTAATCAAACTCAACACCCAAAAAACAAATAATCCAGTGAAGAAATGGGCAAAAGACATGAAGAGACACTTCTCTAAAGAAGACATCCAGATGGCCCACCGACACATGAAAAAATGCTCAACATCACTCATCATCAGGGAAATACAAATCAAAACCACAATGAGATACCACCTTACACCTGTCAGAATGGCTGACATTAACAACTCAGGCAAAAACAGATGTTGGCGACGATGCGGAGAAAGAGGATCTCTTTTGCATTGTTGGTGGGAATGCAAGCTGGTGCAGCCACTCTGGGAAACAGTATGGAGGTTCCTCAAAAAACTAAAAATAGAACTACCGTATGACCCAGCAATTGCACTACTAGGCATTTATCCATGGGATGCAGGTGTGCTGTTTGGAAGGGACACATGCACCCCCATGTTTATAGCAGCACTATCAACTATAGCCAAAGTATGGAAAGAGCCCAAATGTCCACTGATGGATGAACGGATAAAGAATATATATACACACACACACACACACACACACACACACACACACACACACATACATACAATGGAGTATTGTTCGACAATCAAAAAGAATGAAATCTTGCCATTTGCAACTACGTGGATGGAACTGGAGGGTATTATGCTAAGTGAAATTAGTCAGAGAAAGACAAAAGTCATATGACTTCACTCATATGAGGACTTTAAGAGACAAAACAGATGAACATAAGGGAAGGGAAACAAAAAATAAAAACACGGAGGGGGACAAAACAGAAGAGACTCATAAATAAGGAGAACAAACTGAGGGTTACTGGAGGAGTTGCGGGAGGGGGGATGAGCTAAATGGGTAAGGGGCACTAAGGAATCTACTCCTGAAATCATTGTTGCACTATATGCTAATTAATTTGGATGTAAATTTAAAAAAAAATAAAAATTAAATTAAAAAGATTATAAATAAATAAGACTCTAAATATCAGCTTTCAATTCAGCCAACTACTGACCTTAGAGCTATTTAAAAAAAAATCGTGGGGCGCCTGGGTGACTCAGTTGGTTAAGCCTCCGACTTTAGCTCAGGTCATGATCTTACAGTTGGGTGTGTTAGAGTCCCGAGTCAGCTTTGTGCTGACAGCTCATAGCCTGGAACCTGCTTCGAATTCCATGTTTCCCTCTCTCTCTGCCTCTCCCTCACTCGTGCTCTGTCTCTCTCAAAAATAAATAAACATTAAAAAAATAAAATTAAGAAAAAAAATTCTAAATAAAATACTAGCAACCTGAGTCCTTTAACATATAAAAATAGAGTAGGTCATGAGCAATTTGGGTTTTTACCACTAATGCTAGGATGGCTTAATAATTAAACATTGATTAATATCATTTATCATGTCAAAAACATGATGACCAGCTCAATAATCATGGGGAAATAATTTTTTAAAGGGAAACACCAATTTATAATAAACATCATTAATACATTAATAACATTTCATCCATGATAAAATGTGTTGGTTGCAGACAGCATGCTCATCAAACATTTCATTTTCTCCTATATTTCCTACATCCTTTGTAGTAAGGCAGAACAAAATGACTACGTATGCCCAGTGAATTGTGAGTGATCTATGGGCAATTTTCCATTTTTTGTTCCCTGACTTGACCATAAATGTGCCATAGTTCAAAGCAACTTAAATCCCAAAAGAGCTGTCTGGATCTGAAGTAGCATTTGTGTCAATCCAGAAACAAGATGTTGATGTGCTAATTCACTGACAATTTGAAATTATTTAATAGTGAATCACAGCCTACCCTATCATTAGTCATACAGACAAAAGACTTACAACCAGAATTTATGACACAATAGAAAAAAACAAAACTATAAACTATCCAATATAAAAAATAGGCAAAGGACATAAACAGACTTCACAAAAGGTGAAATTGAAAAAAAAAAAAAACCTAAACATGAAATAAACATAAAAGAAAATACTCAACCTCAATATGGAATGGAAAAGTGCAAAATAACATCATAATGGTTTACAATTTCTTACCAACATATTGACAAAACTTCAAATGTGTGATAATGTTAACTTTTGGCCAAAAAGCAGAGTACCAGGAACTCATATATGGCTGGTGGGTGTGGATTGAGACAAACATTTTAGCAAACAATCTGGCAATATTTTGGAATGTTGAAAGTGCTCATAATTTCAACATATGCTCAAATGGTAGGACCCTCCATAAGCCCTCTCCTGACTCCCCAAACAGTCTGAGGCAAATCTCCTATATCTGCACTAAATTATAGAAACTTGCATTAGAGTTATAGCGGACATTAGTTACTTCAGGCTTCCCAGAATCCAAACATACATTCTCTCTTGGGGAAATACAAGACCTCAACCAGAGGAGGCTTTGTTATCGGTAAATAATAGTCTCACTTTCTCACTAACTTATTTGAGGCTAAGGCAATTATCTTCTTATACTTGTGTGTCAACATCTAGCAGAAAACCTGCATAGTAAGTATGCAAATATGACCATTCAATTTAAAATTGTTGAGTTATTCCTGGGCACCAATTAGATTCTATGCATTGTGGTTCATAAGACATTACATGTAATATCAGCATAGAAACTTAAGAGTGAAACCATTCTAATAGTCTGTATGGTGGTTATTCCTTAGTGAGGAAGTTGTTCAAAGATAAACTCATTCAATGTGCAAGTTTTGGCCTATTTTATAACTCTTACAATTTCTTCTTAATTTATATGGTTTTTCCAGGGTACTATTTTTCTCTACTGGGAACAAATTATTTTTGAACTCCAAGAACCCGAGGTAACTGTCAGGATGTTGTACCTCAGATGCGACAAAAATTCATTTAATTTAGAAATGGAACTAGAAAAAAAATTCCACAACTTACATATGTGTGAAATGCTTTTCCATCTTACAAACATATATGGCCTTTCCCTGTCACAAGCTTCCTGTGTTCAAATGTCCATGAAACATCTGATAACTTTCTGAATTGTAAACCACAGCGATCTTACAGAGCCAGGGAAAATTTGCTTGATTTTCTTTTATTTTTTGCATTGTGCAGAGTAGTCCATGGCATATTCAGGGAGATCAATAGAGTTTCGGCTTTGCTTTATGCAGCTGGGCAGGTACAGTGGTGACTGAAAGTTCATCTGGGATTTTAATTGAATGTGTTTCTAGAGATGCACCAAAACGGATCAAAATGACTTGCTTTTAATTTCCTTTGGGGGCAACTTGCTGGCATGGGCAATGCCAAATTACCATCTTGCCTCTTTCTCTTCTTTTTGAGTTTGTCCCTTTGAGCAACGCTGTTATAGCTGCTGGTTATGCAATTAGGCATCTCTGTCTGCCTCCCCCTTCAATCTTTTTCTCCTTATTAAGCTAGTAGGAAAATGTTAAGCCCCTAGGCATTTGCATCTATTAATAGGAAGAGAAGATTAACTGTCACTGTTGCATAGATTCATGATTAGTAGACTGCTAGCAGAGTTCTCTTTTATTTCCTCCTTTTTAGTAACAAGAAAGCCATAGGCATCATTGCAACATCATAAAGTGGCTCTGCTGTAGGACCTCTAATCTGGCCCTGATGGAAGATTATTGGCACTCCATCTTGAATTGCCCATCCACAGGATTAAGACAAAGGAAATGATTAGACTTAGTCCAACATTCTCATTTCATAGAGAAAGTGACAGAGGTCATATGACCTGTCAGAGGGTAGGCAGGTAGGTAATTCATAACAAAGCGAAAACAAATCGAGTATCTAGCCCCTTGCTATTTTAAGTTATTATACTGAACTTGTTATATTGCTTATTATTTCAGTACCAGGATTTAACATTTTCCATAAATCAAATACTTAGAAAATTATTTTCTGGGATAATGGGAAAATTTATGAGGAGAATTTCCTGGACAGAATTACTGGAAATGAGCTAACTAAAGTCTGATACGAGGAATTCCAAAAGATGTTTTACTTAATTCAAAAAAGCTATTTTCTGAATCATCTGACAATTCTTAATTCACATAATTCATCTGGGTCTTAAAAAGGACAATTTTAAGCCATAATTATGTAAGTTAAAAACTAGCAAGCACAGAGAGGTAGTATGTCACATAATGAAGTGATTTTCCAAGGGTGATGCCTGAGCCAATCATCTGGGAACTTGTTAGAAATCGTCAACCTGAAAATAAAGAGCCAAAATGAGAGGCAAAGAAGTGTTTATTTAGGATTAAAGAATTGTAACTTGGGGAGCAAAGATCTAGGTAGAAACTCAAAGAGTCTCCCACGTGTGAGATGAAAGCAAAGAGGATTTGTTTTGTTATTTTCTTTTTCAAATTTTTAAAAAATTAATTAATTAATTTCAATATTTATTTATTTTTGAGAGAGAGAGAGCAAGCAGGGGAGGGGCAAGGTTGGGGTGTGGTCGAGGATCTGAAACAGGCTCTGTGCTGACAGCAGATAGTCTGATGTGGGGCTCAAACTCATGAACCATGAGATCATGACCTGAGTTGAAGTCAGACACTTAACTGACTGAGCCACCCAGGCTCTCCTCTTTTTCAAATTTTTATTTAAATTCTAGTTAGTTAACATATACTGTAATATTGGTTTTAGAAGTAGAATTTACTACTTCATCACTTACATACGAAACCCAGTGCTTATTATAACAAGTGCCCTCCGTAATGCCCATCACCCATTTAGCCTATCTCCACCCACCTTCCTCCATCAACCCTCAGTTCTCTACCATTAACAGTCTCTTATGGGTTGTTTGCCCCCCTCTCTTTCCCCCTTCCCCTTATTCATCTGTTTTGCCTCTTAAATTCCACATATGAGTGAAATCATATGGTATTCATTTTTCTGTGAATGACTTACTTCACTTACCACAATACACTCTAGTTCCATCTGTGTCATTGCAAATGGCAAGAATCCATTCTTTCTAATGAGTGAGTAATATTTCATTGGATGTATATACCACTATTTTATCCATTCATCAGCCAATGGATATGTGGGATCTTTCCATAATTTAGCTATTGTCGGTAATGTTGCTATAAACACCGGGGTGCACGTATCCCTTCATATCTGTATTTTTGTATCCTTTCGAAAAATACCTAGTAGTGCAATTGCTGGGTGGTAGGGTAGTTCTATTTTTAACTTTTTGAGGAACTTCAATAGTGTTTTGCAGATTGGCTGCATCAATTTGCATTACACCAACAGTGTAAGAGGGCTCCCCTTTCTCCACATCTTTGCCAACATCTGTTGTTTCCTGAGTTGTTAATTTTAGCCATTCTGAGAGGGATGTTGTGGTATATCATCATAGTTTTGATTTGTATTTCCCTGATGATTAGTGATGTTGAGCATCTTTTCATGTGTCTGTTGGCCATCTGGATGTCTTCTTTGGAAAAATGTCAGCTCATGTCCTCTGCCCATTTCTTAACCGGGTTATTTGTTTTTGAGCTGTTGAGTTTAAAAAGTGTTTTTTTTTTCTTTTTTTAATTAATTTTTTTAAAAATATTTATTTACTTTGATAGAGACAGAGTGTGAGCAGTGGAGGGGCAGAGAGAGAGGGAGACACAGAATCTAAAGCAGACTCCAGGCTCTTAGCTGCCAGCACAGAACCTGATGCTGAGCTCAAACTCATGAATTACCAGATCATAACCTGAGCCAAAGTCAGATGCTTAACTGACTGAGCCACCCAGGCACCCCAAGTTGAAAAAGTTCTTTATAGATTTTGGATTCTAACCCTTTATCAGGTACGTCATTTGCAAATATCTTCTCCCAATCCATAGGCTGCCTTTTAGTTTTGTTGATTGTTTCCTTTGCTGTGCAGAAGATTTTTTATCTTGACGAAGTCCCAATTGTTCATTTTGGCTTTTGTTTCCCTTTTTTCTGGTGAGTGTCTAGGAAGAAGTTGGTACGGCCAAGGTCAAAGAGGTTGCTGCCTGTGTTCTCCTCTAGGATTTTGATGGTTTCCTGTCTTACATTAAGGTCTTTCATCCATTTTGAATGCATTTTTGTGTATGGTATAAAAAGTGTTCCAGTTTCATTCTTCTGCATGTTTCTGTCCAATTTTCCCAACACCATTTGTTGAAGAGACTGTCTGTTTTCCATTGGATATTCTCTTCTGCTTTGTCAAAGATGAGTTTACCATATAGCCGTGGGTCCATTTCTGGGTTTTCTATCCTGTTACATTGATCTATGTGTCTGTATTTTGTGCCAGTACCATACTGTCTCGATCAATACAGCTTTGTAATATAACTTGAAGTCTGGAATTGTAATGACCCTAGGTTTGCTTTACTTTTACAAGATTGCTTTGGCTATTTGAGGTCTTTTGTGGTTCCATACAACTTTTAGCTCTGTGAAGAATGCTGGTGGTATTTTAATAGGGATTGCATTAAATGTGTGGATTGCTTTGGGTTATATAGACATTTTAACAATGTTTGTTCTTCCAATCCTTGAGCATGGTATGTTTTTCCATTTCTTTGTGTCCTCTTCAATTTCTTTCATAAGTATTCTCTAGTTTTTAGAGTACAGATCTTTTATGTCTTTGGTTAGGTTTATTCCTAGGTATCTTATGATTTTTCATGCAATTGTAAATGGAATTGATTATCTGATTTCTCTTTCTGCTGCTTCATTACTGGTGCATAGAATTGCAACAGATTTCTGTATGTTGATTTTATATTCTTCAGCTTTGCTGAGTTCGTATATTAGTTCTAGCAATTTTTTGGTGGATTCTTTTAAGTTTTCTGCATAGAGTATTTCATCGGCAAATAGTGAAAGTTTTACTTCTTCCTTGCCTATTTGGATGCCTTTTATTTCTTTTTGTTGTATGATTGCTGAACGCTAAGACTTCCAGTACTATGTTAAATAGCAATGGTAAGAGTGGAGATCTCTATCTTGTTCCTGACTGTAGAGGAAGAGCTCTCAGTTTTACCCCATCGAGGATGATATTAGCTGTGTGTCTTTCTTATTTGGCTCTTATGATATTGAGGTATGTTCCATCTATATGTACTTTGTTGAGAGTTTGTAACGATATTGGATGTTGTATTTTGTCAAATGCTTTTTCGGCATCTATTGAGAATCATATGGTTCTTATCCTTTCTTTTATTAACGTGGCATACAATGCTGATAGATTTGTGAATATTCAACCAGCCCTGCAGCCCAGGAATAAATCACACTTGATTGTGAATGGTTCATTTAATGTATTGTTCAATTTGATTTGCTAATATCTAGTTGAGAATTTTTTGCATCCATGTTCATTAGGGACATTGGCCTGTAATTCTCCTTTTTAATGGGGGTCTTTGTCTAATTTTGGAATCAATGTAATGCTGTCCTCCTTGAAGGAGTTTGGAAGTTTTCCTCCCATTTCTATTTTTTGGAACAATTTGAGAATAGGTATTAACTCTTCTTTAAATGCCTGGTAGAATTCCCCTGGGAAGACATCTGGCCTTAGACTGTTGTTTGTTGGGAGATTTTTGATTACTGATCCAATTTCTTTGCTGGTTTTGAATTTTCTGAAGTTTTCTATGTCTTCCTGTTTCAGTTTTGGTAGTTTGTATGTTTCTAGGAATTTGTCCATTTCTTTCAGATTGCCCACTTTGTGGGCATATAGTTTTTCATAATATTCTCATAATTATTGGTGTTGGTGGTGATCTCTCCTCTTTCATTCATGATTTTATTTATTTGGGTCCTTTCTCTTTTATTTTTGATAAGTCTAGCTAGGAGGTGGTCAATTTTATTCTTTCAAAGAAACAACTCTCAGTTTCATTGATCAGCTCTATTTGTTTTTCATTTGTTTGTTTCTATATCATTTATTTCTCCTCTAATTTTTATTATTTCCCTTCTGCTAGTTTTATGCTTTATTTGCTGCTACTTTTCTAGTGCCTTTCAGTGTAAGGTCAGATTGTATATTTGAGACTTTTCTTGCTTCTTGAGAGAGCCTATATTGCAATATACTTTCCTCTTGGGACTACCTTTGCTGCATCCCAAAGGCTTTGGACTGTCATGTTTTCATTTTCATTTGCTCCCACGTGTCTTTTTTTTTTTTTTTTTTAATTTCTTCTTTAATTTCCTGATTAACCCATTCATTCTTGGTTAGGATGTTCTTTAAGCTCATTGTATTTGGGGGCTTTCCAATTTTTTTCTTGTGGTTAACTTCAAGTTTCATAGCGTTATGGTCTGAAAATAGACATGTTATTTGTACCTGATGAAAGCTGATTTATGACTCAGTATGTGATCTATTCTGGAGAATGTTCCATGTACACACAGAAAGAATGTGTATTCTGCAGCTTTAGGATGGAAAGTTCTGAATATATCTGTTAAGTCCATCTGTCCAATGTGTCATTCAAAGCCATTGCTTCCATTGATTTTTCTGCTCAATCTGTCCATAGCTATAGGTGGGGTGTTAAAGTCCCATACAATTATTGTGTTATTTTCAATGAGTTTCTTTATGTTTGTTATTAATTGAATTATATATTTGGGTGCTTCAAAGTTGGGGCATAAACATTTATAATTGTTAGACCTTCTTGATAAATAGGCCCTTTAATTATGATATAATGCCCTTCGCCATCTCTTGTTACAGTCTTTGTTTTAAAATCTAATTAGTCTGATATAAGTATGGCTACCCAGCTTTCTTTTGATGTCCATTATCATGACAGATTGTTCTCCATCCCCTCACTTTCCAACTGCAGATGTCTTTAGGTCTAAAATGAATCTCTTGTAGGCGGTATATAGATGGGTCTTTTTTTTTTCTTTAATACATTCTGATACCATATATCTTTTGATTAGAGCATTTAGTCTATTTACATTCAGAGTAATTACTGAAATATATGAATTTAGTGCCATTGTATTACCTTTAATGTTTCTGGTGATGTTCTCTTTTCCTCTCTAGTCTTTGTTGATTTTGGTCTTTTGTTCCCCACTCAAAAAGCTCCTTTTAATATTTCTTGCAGAGATGGTTTAGTAGTAATGAAACTCCTTTAGTTTTTGTCTGGGAAATTCTTTATCTCTCCTTCTATACTGAATGACAGCCTTTATGAATAAACTATTCTTGGCTGCATATATTTCTCATTCAGCATGTTGAATATATCATGCCACTCCCTTCTGGCCTGCCAAGTTTCTGTGGACAGATCTGCTGTGAACCTGATCTGTCTTCCCTTGTAGGTTAAGGACTTTCTTTTCCCTTGCTGCTTTTGGGATTCTTTCTTTGTGTATTTTGTGAATTTTACTATGATATGTCTTAGGGATGGCCAGCTTTTGTTAAATTTAGTGGGAGCTCCCTGTGCTTCTTGGATTTTGATGTCTGTTTCCTTTCCCAGATTAGGGAAGTTTTCAGTTACAACTTGCTCAAATAAACCTTCCGCCCCCTTTTCTCTCTTCTTCTGGGACTCCTATGGTATAAATGTTTGATGCTTTAAGGAGTTGCTGAGTTCCCTACGTCTATATTTGTGATCCAATACCTCTCTTTCCCTCTTCTTTTCAGCGTCATTATTTTCCATATTTTTTTTCTTCTATATCACGGATTCATTTCTCTGATTTGTCTTTCCTTATTGTCATGGCAACCGTTGGACTTGCATCTCGGTTACAGCATTTTTTATTTTGGCCTGACTAGTTTTTAGTTCTTTTATCTCTGCAGTAAGGGATTCTCTAGTGTCTCCCATGCTTTTTTTCAAGCCCAGCTAGTATTCTTATAATTGTTGTTTTAAATTCTGCTTCAGACATCTTACTTATATCTGTATTGATTAAATTTCTGGCCATTACTTCTTTCTGTTCTTTCTTTTGGGGTGAATTCCTCTGTCTTGTCATCTTATTAGGTCACTGTTTCCTTGTGTAATTGTTAGAAAAGCCTATTATATTCCTGCTCCTGAGAGTAATGGCTATGTTAAGAAGAGGTCCCAAAAAAGGGGGCAGAGGATCCAATATGCACTGTGCTATTGTGTTTTGGCTGCTCCTACTCTTAGATCAGTTTTTTGCAGAGTTTCTCCTTGCCTAGTGTGAGAGGTGTTTAGAATTTGTCCACTGTGTGGCAAGTTTTAAGTAGGTATTTTTTGGTCTGCTAATAAGAAGCTAGATGGGAAGAAAGAAGGAAAAGAAGGAAAGGAAGGAAGAGAAAGAAAGAAAGAAAGAAAGAAAGAAAGAAAGAAAGAAAGAAAGAAAGAGAAAAGAAAGAAAAAAAGAAAGATCCTATTTCCTTGAGAGCTCAAGATTTGTAGCACGCTATGATAAGTAGACTTGGTGCATGCAAAGGGTTTGGGCTGCTCTTGTGGGAGTGTGGTCTGCTGCACTGATTCTCAGGTAGACTTGTCCTAGTGGAGATGCACCTACAGGGCACAGGTAGGTGGGGCTTGCTGTAAGTGGCTCTGGTCTCCACTGGGGGGCCATTATGTTGCTTACTGAAGTTGGTCATTGCTGATGGGCTTAGAGAAAATAGGGTCATCTCACGCTCTCATCCCTGGATTGGGCAGTTCACGCCCACTAATCTTTAAGGAGCCCTCATAGAAGAGCAAACAAACATCCCTCTTGTGTCCCTGGCTTCTGTCAGATTTGCCTTCACTCCATCTGTTTCCAAGCTGTCTGCCTGCCAGGCTGCACAGTACTCCTGTGTTTTCTCTCAGGCGCATGGCTGGGTTTCAAAAAACCAAATTTTATGGACACACACGGTGCAGACCTGTGCTGATCTTCCAGGGGAGGGCCTCGCCATGCTTCTGCCATTTGCCAGATTATCCGAGAAAATCAGTCACATGACCACGGAGTGGTTCAGAGTTTATGGTGAAATGCAGCAAAAAGCCACCACCAAGGTTCTCTGCCCTCAGCCGGTGTCTTTGTTCCTTTGCTAGGGAATGGGGCAGTACATTGGCATCACCAGTTCTTTTGTACCCAGAGAGGCCATGCCACCACTCCTAAATGCACTCCAAGCTGGGGAACTATTTCTCCCCATGCAACCTAGGGGATCCTCAGACCACATTGCCCACTTTGGGTGTCTGCCCTCCTTCCCCACAGGAGCACCACTAAGCCTGCCAGGATGACCCTGGTGATGGCATGGACTTCTAAAACTTTAGACTTTGCACTCCACTGCTTATAATAAGTGAAAGCAAAGAGGTTTTATGAAGAAAAAGGAAGAGAGACAATTACAGGTGTTGAGGAAAAGGAAAAGCTAAGAGTGTCAACAAATTAAATTAATCTGGGTTATACATTGATTGACTACTGATTTTATCTTCAGAAAGTCCACAACTATCAGTCTTGTGTTTAGGATGTCTGTTCTTCTGATGACGTCTTAAAAAATTGCTTAAAAACATTCTCATTTTGTCTAGTCCAAAGCTTTGGGCCCAGTTTAAATGGAAACAAATAAGGCAGGTTCTCTGCTGTGGCTGCTCCATTTAAAACTGGCTCAATCCATGTAAATTCTTCACAAAACACAAATTCTCAGGACATGCTTCAGACCAACTGCATCAGAAATTTTTAGAAAGGCATTTTAACAAGCACTCCAGGTGATTTTGATACATGCTGAAATTGGAAGAACACAGGCAGAATCGTTCAGAGCACTGTCTCTGAGGTCAGTCACTTGGCTTGAATCCCTGCCTGCCACTTAAGTATATGACCTTAGGCAAATCACTTTATCTCTGTTCTTCAGTTTCTTTTGTAAAATGATGAAGGCAACATTAATACTACTTATTTCACAGTGTTGTTATGAACATATATGTAGAGTATGTGCCTGGTGCATTATAAGCATTATATACATTATGTATCCTTATTATTAACATATTATCACACTACAACTAATCTACTGAATTAAGTGATCAGAATTTATCATTAAGAATGGCCTTGAAGAACAAGACTATTAAAAATAATGAACAGAATGATTTTAAAAAGTTCTACTGGGAAGACAAGCCTGAGTTGAAGGACTCACTGGGCTGAAGGAATGAAGACTGCTTATGGACCTAGAAATTTCTACATATAATTAAGAGGCATTTGCCATAAAAATGCAATAGAAAACAAGTTCATTGCTTCATGTTTCATCATGAGCTTTCTAAAGAAATGCCTAACTTCTATTAATAACAGGGCTTTATTTTCCACACAAAAATTCTCAATTGGTTCCACAGTTCTTTGAGAAAACTAAGATGTTTTACCTGTTCCTGTCCTATGATCACTTTATAGGAATTTGTAAAGAAAATATTGCGACATCCTTTGACTACAAAACAAAGGAATGAGGCCCGTCATTTTTTTACTCTTTTGTCTTCCTTGTCCAGTGCTTCTCAAACATGGATGTGCATACAGATCACCTGGGAATCTTGTTTGTATGCAGATTTTGATTCACTGGGTCTCCAGTGGGGCCTGAGATCCCACTTTTCTGTCTAGCTTCCAAGACATGCCAATACTTCCGGCCCAATCTTCACACTTTATGTAGCAAGGATTTCTATCACATATGATTATTAATAAATCCTGTTTATTCTTTCTCTACAGACTTTGAATATCATTTCTTTTGTAGCCCACCTGGTAGGGACGGTTAACCTCCCAACCTTGTTTCTGATTTTTAGTCTTCCTCACTATGATTCACACATCTTAACCACTGCCAAAGTCATCACTTCGAAACAGCTTTTAGATCACATTCCCCCTGGGCTCAGAAACTTTCAGTAGATCCCCTGCCTAAGATTCATTTACTGGCCATCAACTATATGATGGGATGATCTCTGTTAAATCCTAAGAATACAAAGATTAAAAAACACAGTTTCTATCTCTGATAAGCTCAGACATAACAAAAAAATTTTAAAACAATAAGAAAAAGACAATGGTATAAATATATCTATGAGATGTTATAAAAGCATCAGAAAAATGTTTAAGAAGAATTTCTGAATTTTAGTGGATGGATGAGTAGCTTTGAAAATAAAGCCAGGTGAAAATAGGAAAGTTCATGGAAGAAAAGTAGTCAGCAGAACAAGAGCAAAAAGGTAGTGGTGGGATGCTAAATGTTTCAACAAGAGACTCTGGGAAATAAGTGTACATAGTTGGCTCTTTCGAGCAGCTAGGAGCAGACCTCAGCACATCACTTAGTAGATGTATGCAGCAGTGAGGAAAGGGGAGCAGGGAACTATAAGTAGTTTGGTGTTACCAGAACATAAAGTATGTCTTTGGCTGCTATTATTCAGGATTTTCCATAATTTAACCAGACTTTTAGATTAACACTTTATGGAGACTTGGGTTAGTCACAAAACCCACTTCCTTAGATTTCAATTTACTCTTAGAGAAATCAAGGGGTAGAATCAGGCAAAGTCTAAAGGACACTACATCTCAACTTGTACGGATATCATTGAATTTTAGTCATTAATTACCATCATTCACCTTCATATGCTCCATATATGAGTGGTTAGATTTTCTAGACCACCCCCAAAAGGCCTTGTGTTGTTCCTTTCCCAAAATTATGTTGTAGTAGTAGGGATGCCAGATCTTCAGCCAAGCTTAGTGTGTCCAATATATAGGGAAAATTACAATTTAAGTCCATTTCACTATAGCAACCATTGCTACCAAGGCTGCAATTGTAGTCCTTTGGCTGGCTCAGTTAGACTCGAGATACAGAGACAGTAGGGTCAGTTAGTATAACATGGTAGTTTAGCCAGCTCTGGGGCCAGATCAATATTGTTCCACCACTTACAGGTAGGCTATTTGGAGTACTTAACAGCTTGGTACCTTTGATTCCTCATTTGGAAAAGTAGAGATAATAATTAGACTTGACCTCTGTGAATTTCTGAGATTAGGTTGAATGTGATAAAAGTCCAGTTTAAGTGGCAGAAATATATTGGGTTCTCAGTAAATATTAATGAAATGGTTCATTTTATGTATTAATTTGTCTGGGCCATTGGGAACCCAGATATTTGATTAAACATTATTGCAAGTATATCAATGAGTGTGTTTCTGAATGAGATTAACACTTGAGTCAGTAGACTGAGTAAAGCAGATTGCTCTCCCCAGTATGTGTAGGTCTTGGAGGTCTGAATAAACCAAAAGATTAAGTAAGGGAGAATTTGCTCTCCACCTGACTGTCTTCAAGCTGAGACATTGGTTTTCTTCTGCTCTCAGACTCAGACTCGAATTAGGACTTACATCATTGATTCTGCTGGTTCGCAGGCCTTTGGACTCCAATTAGAAATATACCATCGGCTCTCCTGGGTCGAATTGGCAACTGCAGATCTTGGCACTCCTCAGCCTCCATAGTCACGTGAGCCAATTCCTTATAAAAATACACACAAAGAAGCGTGTGTGTGTGTGCATGCATGCATGCATGCACACACACACACATACACACACGTCCTATTGGTTCTGTTTCTCTGGAGAACCTTGATTAGTACAATTAGTTATTCTTGTTATCAGAAAGACTGCCCAGAGGGACAAAGATTCAAAGTAATCTAATCACAAAGTTAGTGGTCAGGGTAAAGGTTGTAGAAGGTCAGATCAGAATCCTAGAAGACTTTTGTTGCTGTGATTAAGGCTTCTCATTTTCCACAGCTTTCTATGCTACATTAGCCCCACATTTGGGATGGATGATTCTACAGTTTCAAGAATTCAAGATTTATTATTTTAGACCACAAATGATATTTAGGACTCTTTGGAGTCTGTGCTGGTTATGCAATCCATGTCTCTGCTGTACTAAGAGTGAGGCCTTTGAGGGCTAAGGGGTGGAAAAAATAATTTCCCCTGAAACTCCTGAAGATCCTGTGAAGTCTGGTATATCGGGTACTGGACTGGTGGAGAATTTCTGTGTACAGAATCATCCCCCTTTATCTCTAAGCTTCTCATATTTGAAGCTACTTGTGTCATTTTACGTACTGAAGTCTAAACAGAAGATGAGCCCCTCGTAATGATTTGAGCATTCCTTCTCCCCTACTGAAAATAGCTTTCTTTCTCTGCGAATACATCTCTCATGTCCTTTAAGGTCCAGATTCTCCAAAAAGCCTTCTCTATTTATATCAAGTTTTTAAGTAACCTCTGATTCTTCTTAATTCTCAGAGGGTTTCATGGCTAGACACTCAATGGAGGTTTATCATATGCTTCATTATTTTCTAAATGTTTTGCAAAGTTCTTAGAACTTAAAAGACAGAGACACTCTCTGGCATTTTCATGTAATCTGAAAACCATTCCATATGCTAGTTATGTTGGTATTTTCATAAACACTTAATGGTGAAGATGTGATTAGTGGGTTCAGCACTGGGATGAAGTACTATTTTGGGGACAGTATCCAAATGGAAGATCCCTTTCTCAAAAGACAATGAAGATATTGGAACCAGATATATGTATACTTCATCTGGAGAAAATAATTTGTGGGTGACCTGATAACTGTTCTTAAATATTGAATGGACTTCCTAGGAAGCTGGGATTGGACTATTTGTGACAGAATATTATATACTATATTAGTATTATTATTTCCACTTCAAGCTAAGCCAGAAAGCATGATGGCACTTTGGTTACATGGACAAGTTCAGAAAAAGGAAGAAGCCAGTGCATGTGGGAATCAAGTCTACAAGACCTGACTTGTGGTGTAGCCATGCACAAGGGTAGAAAACCCACACTCCACCTAGTCAATATCAAAACACTAATTAATAAGGGTTTTCTCAGAAAGAAGTCAGGACTGAGTCTGGCACTTAACAGCCTCAGTGCCAGTAGCTGTAAAGAGCCAAGGAAGACAAGGCATCATCTGGAAGAAAGTGACAGAAATAAATATTTTATTTCAACCATTTTTGAAGATGTGCTTTCTCACTGTTAAAAATAGTTCTTTGCTTATAACAAAGATATAAGAAATTTTATACTTCAAATATTTTCTTATAAAACAAGGCATGCTTTCAAAAGGAAACAAGTACAGGGTTTTCCAATTTGTTCTGTCCATTCTACCCAAGTGACAAACAAGCAAACAGCATAAAGAAGGTAGACAGAACTTCTGAGCACGGAGCAAAGTCTATATACAATTTAAGATCAAGCTAAGGCAGAGTCTACAGCAAAGACTTGTACACACAAAGCTGTTGGGAAAATGTTGATACTGATATCACATACTTTGGATATCTTTTAAAAAGTAAACCATTTTTGGAACAGTTTTTGATTTAAAGAAAAATTGCAAGAATAATGCAGAGAGTTCATATATACCTATGTTTAGAGTCATTATTCACATTATCTGAGTATATATTTGTTATAATTAAAGACTCAATATTGGTATATATTATTAACTAATATCCATACTTTATTCACAGTTCCTTAGTTTTTACCTAATATCCTTTTTTGGCTAAGGTCCTTCCAGGATATTACCTGATATTTAGTCATCATGGTTCCCTAGACTCCTTTAGGTTATGAGAGTTTCTCAGATTTTCTGTTTTTGAGGGCCTTCACAGTCTTAAGGAATATTAACCACATATTTTGTGAAATATTCTTCAGCTAGTATTTGCCTGGTGTTTTACTCATGATTACTCTGAGGTTATATGTTTTGGGAGGAAAAACACAGAAGCAAGGTGCCATTTACATCACATCACATCCAGGGTACATACTATCAACATGACTATAGGAATTTTTCTAGATGTTCTTTATCAAGTTGAGTAAATTCCCCTCTATTCCTGGTTTGTTGAGAATGTTTATTATTGATGACTTCTGGGTTTTATGAAATTTTTTCCTGCCTCAATTGATATAATCATATGATTTTCCTCTTAGCCTTGTTGATGTGATAGATTACATTGGTTGATTGATTTTCAAATATTTATCCAGCCTCGCATACCTGAGAAAAATCCCACTTGGTAGTGGCATATAATTTATACACTGTATACAATATTGAATTTGATTTGCTAATATTTTGAAGTTTTCTTTAAAAAATCTGTGTTCATGAGACATATCAGTCTATAGTTTTCTAGTAATATCTTTACTGGTTTTGGTATTAAGATACTGCTGGTCTTACAAAATGAGTTAGCACATGTTCCCTCTGCTTCTTTTTGATGGGAGAGATTGTAGAGAATTGGTATCATTCGCTCCTTAAATGTATGGTAGAATTCACCAGTGAAACAATCTGGGCCTGTCACTTTCTTTTTTGGAGAATTATCAATTTTTGACTCAATTTCTCTGAGAGATGTAGCCTAATAAAGGAGGTGACTGGGGTGTGAGCTCTGGATTGGTTTGTTTGTACTTGAAAAGCACAATTGCTGACAAGTTGTTTACTATCTCTAGACGTTGGCTAACCTTGGAAAAGGCAGTTCCTCCAGGGTCAGCAAAGGTCCCAGATGTTAAAACATCAGGATACAGGTAATAAAAGACCTGGTTAATACATGGCTCCAGAGACTCCTACTCCAGGTAAACAAAACTTACTTGTAACTCTGAATTCTCCTGTCTCTCCAGATTTCAGGGTGACACTTTCCCTGCAACTACAGTTCTCTGATGGATCAAAGACAAGTTATTGATTTTCTTTGCTGTGTTCAGCTTTTTCTTGTTGTAAAGAAACAATTGAGGACTTGGAACCTCATTACATGCCAGAACAGAAACCAGAAGTCTTTAACTTATTTTTAATTGTTCTGCAGACTTTAGTTTTATGCCAAACTGAAAATATTGGTAGTAGTTTCCAGATCCAATACAATCACCCTAAGAAGTTTCTTTTTATGGAATTTTTTGCTCAGCCTAGGAGTGAGATGGGAGGCAATTCATTCATACAGCAGTAGTATGTGCTTTTATTTTGCTTTAAATGTAAGATTAAAACATACAAAATATTATCTCATGGTTATCTTTTTAGGAAACTATCAGTAAATTATTTTCCTTAACATGTTAGTTATTCAAACATTCCTTAAATCAGCTAAGAAATAAATTACACAAAATTACAATAATCTCCGTAAAGACTGAGATTAAAAATAAAATAAGTGAAGCATAAACCAATGAAGGATAACAAACCAGACTTGTCAAAATAAACAATTAAGTTCATGGTTTCTCAGAATAGTTAGCTAGGGAGTTTAAATTGCCTCTGTGACAGAGTACACTCCTGTTAGTGGCTGGTGTAGTCAAGTGGGGATTCCAGTACCTATTACCATGACTGTTGACAAAACCAATAGAGTTCCTGGCTTGACAATATATCTTTATCTTTAGCAGCAAATTCTACTCAAATGACAAACCACAGACAGAATATGACCATAGACTATGTTTTGGGTAATACCACTGGGAAGAGAAATTCATTGCCCCATAAAGCATAGAGGTGAGGGTAAAAATCTCCCTAAATTGTCTGTTTACCACAATTGTGTTTCTATATTTTTAACATTGAGCATAGTGAAGTTTTATTACCCACTGTTTGTTTATACCTTGGTTTCATAGCAAATAGCATCATGTCTTGCTAAAGTCCAAATGAATTCACCTGGCTAAGATATTTAACGTTAGGAAAGGGTGAGAAAGAATTAATATTATTAAACTGTTCACATTACCCAAAAATAAACCTATAGATTCCATACAATCCCTACCAAAATTGCAATAAGATTTTTCACAGAACTAGAACAAACAACTTTGAAATATGTATGGAACCACAAAAGACCCGAAACAGGCAAAGCAATATTGAGAAAGAACAAACCTAGAGGCATCACATTGTCTGATTTCAAACTACATTACAAAGCTAAAGCAATCAAAGCAGTATGGTATTGACATAAAAACAAATACATAGATCAATGGAACAAAATACAGCTCCCAGAAATGAACCCATGCTTATATGGCCAATTAATTTACAATAAAGGAGGCAAGAATATACAATGGGAAAAGGAAAGTCTCTTCAACAAATAATGTTGGGAAAACTGGACAGCCACATGTAAAAGAATGAAACTAGACCAGTGTCTTACACTATACATGAACATTAACCCAAAGTGGGTTAAAGACTTGAATATAAAACTGGAAATCATAAAACTCCTAGAAGAAAGAAAAGGCAGTAAGATCTTTGAAATCACTCTTGGAAATAGTTTTTTGAATCTGAGTCTAAAGGCAATGACAACAAAAACAAAAATAAACAAATGGGACTACATCAAACTAAAAAGCTTCTGTGCAATAAAGGAAATCACCACTAAAATAAAAAGGCAGCCTTCTGAATGAGAGAGGATTTTCAAATTATATATCCAATAAATTATTATTAGCCAAAATATAAAAAGACCTCATATATCCTCAAACAAAACAAAACAGAAAAACAATTTGATTAAGAATGGGCAGAGGGCCTGAGTAGACATTCTTCCAAAGGAAACATACAGAGAGTCAATGGGCACATGAAAAGATGTTCAACATCACTAATCATCAGGGAAATATAAATTGAAGCCAAAATGAGTTATCATCTCACACCTGTCAGAATGGCTAGTATCAAAAGGATAAGAAAGAAAAAGTGTTGGCAAAGTTATAGAGTAAAGGGAACACTCCTACATTACTGTTGGGAATGTAAATTGGTGCAGTCACTATAATTACCATATGATCTAGCAATTCCATTTCTGGGTATTTATCTGAAGAAAACAAAAACACTAATTTGGAAAGATATATGCACCCTTGTGTTCTCTGCATTATTATTCACAATAGCCAAGATATGGAAACAACCAAAGTGTCCATTGATGGATGAATGGATAAAGATGTGGTGTATCTCTCTGTCTCTCTTTCTCTCTCTCGATACTATTCAGCCATTAAAAAGAATGAAACCTTGCCATTTGTGACAGCATGGATAAAAGTTGAGGGTATTATGCTAAGTGAAATAAATCAGACACAGCTAGACAAATACCATGTGGTTTCACTTTTATGTGGAATCTAAGATACAAAACTCATACATGCAGAGAGCAGTTTGGTGGCTGCCACATGGAACAAGTGAATGGGACTGAGCAAAATGGGAGAAAGAGGTCAAGAGGCACAGACTTCCAGTCATAAAATAAATAACTCACGGGAATATAATGTACAACATGGTGACTATACTCAACAATATCGTATCCCATATTATGTAAATTTATGTAGTGATGGATGTAACTAGACTTATGGTGGTGATCATTTCCCAGTGTATTCAAATACCAAATCATTATGTTGTGCACCTGAAACTAATATAATATGTCAATGATACCTCAACAAAAAAAGTAGAGTATAATCATACCAATTTTATTTAATTACCATAATTTTCTTGAGAGATAAAAATGTAAATGAATGGTACATAGAATACTGCCATGTTTTGATTATGTAAGTTGAAATTTTGATGTAGAGTTATTAAACAATTTTCTCAGACGCTAACACTTTACAGAGTACAGCTAATTTTCTTTTTTCTTGTTTTGACTAATCAATGTTACTTTCATAGAATTTTTTAAAGACCCTTGCTTAAATTTTAATGAAGACAGTCCCTAGAAGAGATTAATAAGGCATCAATTGTCTAAAGGTCATTTAAAACAGGCCATTTCTCATAAATATTCACTAAATAATGGAAAATCACCTTTTGAGGGTGAATAGGAAGACAGGTTAAAGTGTATAAAATCATTTTGAGCGTGGCAACTGAGATAGAAAGTCAGATCATAAATGCTGTAAATTTACCTACTGTATGTTAACATAACAAAAGTAACACCAACAATAAATGAGTTCATTTATCTGTTGTTTTCTAGGAAACAACTTCTAGTAAATTTCAAGGTTTCAGAAATAACAAACTCAAACTATAATGTGTCTTTAAAAAGGCAGTAAAGGAGAAGTTTCTAGAGTGTTGCCTTCTCCTAGAATTGCTTATTAAAAGAAGATCCTGAAATAAGCAACATTTCTAAACAGATTTTAATGGACTTTCTGGTTATACTCTATTTTATCTGACCAATGTATGTAGGAAAAAAAAGTATGAAATTTATTTTTAGAGGCATAGTTTTAATGCATTACATTCTAACATAGCTAATTGATTAGCAAGAATACTTTTGGTATGTAAGACATAAAGTTTTTCACTGTGTAAGTTAAACACTTGGTACATTTAGTGCATATTCATAGAATATAAAAGTACTCTTTTAAAAGTTATATTTATATTTTTAAAATAATTATATCCTTCTGTCACCTTACTTTTCTATAAACCATGAAGCTTCTCAAGAGTAGTCTTCACACACTGTTTCTATTCATTAAACTCTAATTTGAATTTATTTATAAATTATAGTATTCAATATTATTTGAATATATAAATTATTTTAAAATTAATATTTAAAACACACATATGTCCTGAGACTAACAAAATTATAGATGAATGCCCTTTTATTTCTGTACAAGTATAAAACAATGGATGCAGAGATGGGCTAAATGGGTAAAGGGCATTAAGGAATCTGCTCCTGAGATCATTGCTGCACTATAAGCTAACTAACCTGGATGTAAATTAAAAACAACAACAACAACAACAAAACAACAAAACAATGGATGCATGTGATCATTCATTGTAACATTATTTGTTATAGCAAAAAGAATGAATTAAATGTATATCAATAGGGCATTAATTGAAAATAACTATTTACTTAATTAATTTACTTAATTACCTACACAATGGAACTAAATGCAACTAAAAAAGGACAGAAAATCTGTACACCAATAGGGAGTAATCTATAAAGTACATTTTTAAGTTAAAAAAGGCAAAAAGCTGAACAGTTCACATAGTAGTTGCATTTTCTATAAGAAAGAAGAAATTGTATAAATTGAGTACACAAAACACATGCATATCTGCTTACTTTTGCATAAAGAAGCATTGGAAATATAAACCTAAAGCTAAAGTAGACAACTACACGAGGCAGCGAAAATGTACTAGAAATAAAAAAGGAAAAGACACTTCTCTGAATAAAAAATTCTACATAATTTTTACCCTGAGCTATATATATACTTTATCTCTTCAGTAATATAAAATTACCTAAAAAGCAAACACTAAAATTTCATATATATAGATATAAATGATTCTAGCTATTTATCAGTTTGTTAACATTAACCACAGAGGGAGGGATATTATATCAAGAGATTTTAAAGACTGTATTTTGTACATTCTTAGTAGTATATATGTGAAGGAAGGAGGGAAGGAAGGAAAGAAAGTAGGAAAGAAGGAAGGAAGGAAAGAAGGGGATTAGGAAGGAAGGAAGAAAGGAAAAAAGAGAGGAAGGGAGATCAGCAAAGAAATCTTAAATCTAACTAAATAGGCATAATGTTAGTTATAAATTACCAATGTAATATTCACACCATTCTAATCATACTATAAGATAAATCAAATAAGTAATTATGTTTATATATTAACATTATTAGGTACTAAGATTCTCAGTGCAAGAGAAAAGAGATGCAGATATTATATCAAGCACACTAAATAAAAAATATCAATATAAATACATCATGCCTATTAAAAAAATTCCTAGCTCTGTTTGCTGAAAGTAAGTAGAATTATCTCAGTAACTGCTCAATAGTAAGTACCCTTTGTTCCCAAATCTTTGTTTCCAATAACATACCCACCTAAAAGAAATAAGGGCTTTGTGGAACAATTGCTATTCCAAGTAAAGGGCAGGGAAAATACAGGTGAATTGTGGGACATCTTCTCATGTCAGAAAGCAAGAAAAATTTTAAAAATTACTGATGCTGTATCAAATGGACCCTGGAAACAGACTTATCACCAAATTAGGTAAAATATAAACATCTAAATAAATAACATTTGAAATTGATGGTTACACACTGAATACATATAAACCTGTAATGAAATTCAAAAAACCAAAAGGAAAAAAAAATACATCATTAATGAGGTTGACTATTACAGGAACTCCTTACTCCAAAATTGGAATTAAAGATAAAAAACTAATCATTTGCCCTGCATTTTCATAAGACACTGGAATTCATCCCAGTGGATAATTAAAGTCTCATGATTAGGTAATAATACTAGCTAATAAGACAAGAAAAAATGGCAGAATTAGAAAATCACAATTTTGCAACCCTCCATGAAGTAATTAGTTCATATAAGTATCATTAATAGATAATAAAACTATGAGGTAAAAGGTTGATGAAGCAGATATTTGCACATTACCTGACAGATTACTTTCTGAATTCAAGGGAAAAGGCTTTCCAGAGAAATATCTGACTGTGACTACCATAACCTAATAATCAAACCTAACACCACGAGTGCTACTACCTAACACCCCATGCTTCCTGATATGATGCAGTATGAAATACCCAGCATCATTGATGAAATATTCTTGCCAAAAGTGTATAAAAACTAATCAAGCCTTTAGTCCTAACTCCAAATGTTCCTAAGTAATTTTGTTATTACATTAAAATCAGTAATCTATAGATGTTTCTATTTTCTACATCCTCTGTAATAACTACAGTTCTTTTTTTTTTTTTTTTTTTTTACTGCTTAAGACTATCTGAATATGGACTAATATTCAACAGTGCTTTAATTTCCACTTCTACGGTTACCAGTTAACCGGAATACCCATATTTTCTCCTCTCTGATTTTCTAGTATGCAAAATCTATTTTTTTTATTTGTAGTAGGAATTTTACATAATGTTTACATTGTTAAGTATATGAAGATAAATTTTCTTAGTCTGTGGTTCTCAACCCTAATTACACAATAGAATAGCTAACGAGGATTTAAAATTTCAATGCTTAGAGTGCAGATTTCATACAATGATTGAAATCTTTTTATTTTTTTGCACAGGCTATTACTGCCCCAATTTTCATACTTTCCTCTTGGCTTTGGACCTTGCCACTTGTATATTGCTTTTCATCATTATTCCACCCACACCCATCTTTTTCTCAGATTTCAGTGAAGCATCCACCGAGCGTATTGCTGTGTTTTCTCTCATTTTTGGTGTACACAGCTCTTTAACATGTTGTTGGGTTATTGGCTTTGGTTACCACAACTAATCCTCTTCAACCTTGCCTATGCACTTTATGTTTCACTGCTATTTTTTCTGATGTTTTGAGGGGAAATGCTAAAATAAACATAGGACCTTGTTGACCGGGTTCTCTCCATTTTTCAACCTGTCAGCTACCTAGATCATTAAAATCAGTAAGGATTTTCAATTCTTTCCTTATTTATTATTCAGTCAATGAAGTCATAAATACATTTATTCTGCTTTCTACCTGCCATGCACTCTACTGGTTGGAGAATGATGAAACCACCATCTTGATCCTCACCAGAAAAGGAAACTAAAATCAAAGAACAAAATACCTGTCTTTTAGCTCACAGCTTAATAGGAGAGCCAACCATCACATATTTTCACAAAATGTAAAATTACAACTGTGATAATTATTAATAACTGGATATAAATAAAACTATAATAATATAAAATTTAGATAAATTGATCACTGAGACTAGGAAATCTTTTCTGAGTTATTGATGGTTGAGCTGATACCTAAAAAAAAATGATGGTTGAGCTTATGGTTCTTCTGATACCATGGAAGAACTAAGTTTCCTTTTATGTCTACTGTTTTTGAAATACTGTGTGCTACTGTGAAAAAGAAAGTATACTGTAGAAATTATGGAAGAATTAGCCAATGTTAAATATTTGATTAACGTTATTTCCTGTGATTAGATCACCAATGATGCAGACAGTCTGTTATCTTTGATTTAATAACACTAGCAGAATCCAAATATTTTAGGATAGATTCTCTCTTGATCATAAATCATTATGTAACAGGAATTAATCATAATTTTCAGTATCTTTCCACCTATAAGTACTTGTGACCTATGCCTTTGAAGAAATACCAGCTTGTTTTCTCTGCTGTGGCTTTTTCCTATCAAAGTATTTCATGCATTGACCTAAAAGGAATGATACAAGTTTTTTGATACTGGTTTTTATACACTCTTTGTTAGAAGTACTTTCTAATTAAGGTTCAATGATTGAATACTAAACAAGAAAAAAAATTATTTGAGCTTAGAATTTTCTAGTGAGACTCCTGAGTGAAAATCTTCTTGTAAATACACCAGAGTTAGAGGTCCAATCTATTTTAAAAAAAATAGAAAATCATAATGATAAGAGAAAAAAAATAAACTATGATTCAACCCTTTGACAACAATAAAGATGATATCACTTTTCTACATTAAAATTAGGAATCTAAAGTAAGTGGTAATTACTATTGGATTACTTCTTTTTAGTTAAAACCACTTAGTTCATTCATCGATAAAGGTAATAATACAAGGTTTTTAAAATTCCACATGCTGAGAAAATTCCAAGTTGTGCTATTCTTGCTTGATAAGAATGTTCATTCCCAAAAGTTAAGAATTCCCCAAAGTTAAGAATGCAAAATATTGAACATCCAATTACACAAATACCTCAATATTCTATAGTTACAGGCAAAGCATCTATGAAAAAATATTGGAAGAGGGCATCACTCTTCTTAGCACCCAGCTACTGGCAACTAGCCAATATTTTGCAAGCACAACTCTAAACTGGCTTTGTGGGGAAGCTTCCTTATTTGTACAAGAAAATGGAAGAACCGGAGATAGTTAACTTGATGTTGCAGTTAAATAAAAATGGAAGAATGGAAATAAATAATAAATACACTGGAAGAATATAATATATATAATGGTAATTATATATATTAATTATATAATGAGGATTACATTATTAATATATAATATAGATTATATATTATATGTAATTATAATAATATATATTATATATACATACATATATACATACACACACACACACACATATATACATATATAATGAGGATTATAAAGACAACTCAATAGTCAGAAATTCTAGACCTTTACCTTAAAAGCACAAGGGATTTTATTTCAGGGCAATTAACCCTTGAGTATACACAGAACATGTAAATCATTCATCAGTTTCTTTAAATATCCAGTCTACAGTGAGTATAGCTTCAGGTGCATACACACTCTTAGAAAAGGCAATTTCTTCTTACATATATAAATGCATATTATGTAGTCTCATAAATACATATATGTCAGCAAATCATACATAATTTTAAATATTGTAATCTTAGAGTTTTCTTCCCTTTTCCTCCATTGCCCAAAAGAGGAATTTTGACTCATTTGCATTCTGGGATATTCCAAGGCACTAGCATTCTTGATATTAGATCAGCAATTAAAAAAAATCTACTCAATGGAAAATACTATTTTTACGTGTTATTCAGAACACATGCTCAAAGCAGGAATGTCTCAGTGTATTTATAATGGATTCATTATTTCTTTTATTTTGCTCTTTTACAGAGTAGATACAATAACATCAGCCTTTGTCTAAAATTTTATTTTTGAATTATGGTAAAAATTGTGAAGTCCTCAAAGCTAATCTATCTACCAAAAGGTTTGTTTTGCATAGATGTTCTAACATATACACACAAAAAGAAGATAACTTTATTTCATGTCAATGCACCACTCATAAATCATCAGTCATAACAAAATAGTATAGAAAAATCAACAACTCCATTAAAATAAAACTCTACATGCCATTATATCAAACAAGATTTTCTTCTCTAGCAACAGTTGCATAATTATTTTCACTGAGTCATATCACCATATAGCACATTTGTCTACCATTTTCCTTTTCACTCTTAAAATATTCTGGGTTGGAAAATACTTTCAATATAATATTTTTAATTTCTAACAAAATAATTTCCTTCTTCTAGGAAATGCTTTTGTCGGGGATTTGGCAAGTGCTCCATTGAACTATAAACTCTACTTGCTACCTGAGCACGTAGGCTCCTGTGGCAAGGGACTAGCAGGCAAGAAGAGTCACCATTTTGAAATGAGTTATTAACGTTGATCATGAGGAAAAAGTCATGTTGCTATTAAACAGGGAGAACATTTAAGAATATGGTTGGCACCTAAGTGATTAACTTGGGTGCCGCTCTTTTCTCCCTTGGTCAATTTGACAGTAAATAGTCTGAGAAAGTCATGGTGACCAAAGACACAGAACTCTCAGAAATGATGGTCAAGACATCAAGAAGACAGGTCCACTGTAATCCTGTAAGAGTTTTCTCAGGCCTTATATGAAGAAATGGATCAGAGTCTGAAAATATTAGTCTGTAAAGGATGCTGCCTATATCACCTAGACACCCTTTAGAATTAAAAGCCTTATTATCCCAAATGCTGGGAATATTGCCAACACATATTCCTCACCTATTAGTCCCTTTGGGGGATTGCCTTATATAATAATAGGTGCCTCACCCAAGGCCATTCTTTCTTCTCAAGGCAGACCACAAGAAATGCCTAAATGACATGGGGTAAAGGACCGGCCCTTTTGACCCAACTTGGGGTAGCTCTGAAAGTTTATCCTAGTAAAGTCAGCTGATACTTTGTTAAGACTGTATCTCTCTCTGCCTAATTTTGCTCCCTTTCTTTACCTTCCACAAATGTTTCCCCCTAACAGCACTCCATGAATCCTACTGGCTAAACAAATAAACAAATCAACTATGGAAAACAGAAGAGGATTCAGAGTGTATATTTGAACTCTTTACGGGGGCGCCTGGCTGGTTCGGTAGGCAGAGCATGCGACTTTTGATCTTAGGGTTGTGGGTTCAAGACCCACATTGGGTGTAGAGATTACTTAAAATAAAATCAACCCCCTTATGAATAAAAACAATTTTTACATTATTTTTGTTTTGCACATGTGCTGTATATGATTGTTCACCTTCATTCCCATAATCCTTCATATATTTGCAATTCAGAGAGAGGAAAGCTAACATTATTTTTCCAGACTCTGTTTTTGCTAGCGTTCTGTATATTGTTTGGTTTCATCCATGGTTGAACAGCCAAGGAAGAGGCTATTCTCCTGGTGAGAAGGAAACCATTCTTCAGAGGCTTCTTGCTGTTGAACAAGGCCAGAAACATTTCAAGCCAGAAGAAAGTAAAGAATTCTGCAGATTTACATGCTCATCATGAGAATAGAGTTACCCTATTAACAGGTGCTTCTTACTGTCTGTACCTCATATAATCCATAACAATGATTCTGAATGGAATAAGATAGCACCCCCAATTATGAGTGGTTTAGGGACTATACACTTAGATTTCTCATATTTCAACCTTAAGATAGTTTTATGAAGTTATTTTCATGTATTTTTATTAATTTAAAAATTGAGACAGAAAGCATTAATAAAATATAGGGCCCCTGGATGGCTCAGTTGATTAAGCGTCCAACTCTTGATTTCGGCTCAGGTCATGATCTCAAGGTTCATGAGTTCAAGCTCTATGTCGGGCTCTGCATTGACAGAGCCCTCTCCTCCCTCTCTACCCCTCTCTCACTCACATGCTCTCTCTCTTGCTCTCTCTCTCACTCAAAATAAATAAACTTCTAAAAATGCATTAATAAAATAGTTTATTTTTCACTTTTCCATTCATCAAATGGAAGAGTTATTTTTTTCTCTCATTGCCTGAATAAGAATAGGGAGCCACCACAATTGGTTTTGTCCATATGAAGCAGTGCAACACAACTTTAGAATATAAATTCTCAACCCCCGTGCCAAGCTCTCTTCACCAAATTCTACAAAAGTTTCCAGCAGACTTGTTACATGAAATTTTAAGAACTGAAATTAACTTGTTTCTATTTTCTATATTAGACTTTCTATTTAGAGGAATAGTACACACTTAAAAAAATAATATATATATATGTATACACACACGCACATATATATGTATGTATATATATATGTATATATATATATATATATATATATATATATACACACACAACTTTAGGTTTTAAAGTATGTATTTCTTGAATAGCATTGTGATACATCTGAGCATTTTTAAAAATAGCTCATATAACATTTCATCTGCCAGGAATCATTTGCTCAGCAGGACAATTCTAACACTTTAGGTGGAAGTGTATGGTTCCTTGGGTAATGTGTATGCTATTATATTTCTGTACTTATTTTACAAACACTGTGGATCTGAAACAGATCTGTATATACAGAGCACATATTTTAGAAAAAAAATGATACACAATTTCAAATAAATAAACGTTCCACTTGCATACACCTACCAATTTCATTACCTTTGTGGCATCCACTTCACATAAAACTCCATGTTGTAATTCATCTATTTAACCTCTCACATAAACATCTCTCCACCCCACCCTACCTCCACTCACTCCACACTCACTCCCAAACTCCTTCCACAGTAATTATGGCATTTGTTGGCTTCCAGTGTAGTCTACAAAACTGGAAAATATATAACTGCTCAGAATTAATGGACTACTTGAAAGTGAAGAAGGTGAAGCTCTCCAAGAAGTATGTTTTGATGAATGTTGGTATCAATTACAAAAATACCATCACTGAAATGAATATTTATCCTGAGTCATATATTCTTGGTAAATAGTTTCCAAGAGTATTTTCATTTCAAGAGATAATTTTAGGATGCGGTTTTTTAAATCCTAATTTGCAAAAATTTTTTATGCCAAAGGAAAACCTAGTTTCCTAATACAGCCAAAAAGGCTATAGACAAGAAAAATGTGGTAGATTTCCAGAACCATCATAAGCCAATTAGATAATGAAAGAAACATGAGATCCCATACACAGAGAGTTAGACATTACAATTATCAGCATTCCTAAAACTAACAAACCTCTATAGTTAATACAGGTTGAGAGTAATTCTAAAATGGTACTATTGTCCATCAAATAAAGAGAATAAATAATAGCTTCTTGTATTTCTTTAGCACTTACATGCCCAAACTCTTAACTACAACACTAGACTTCCTAGTTTATTCAGATTTTATATTTGTCTTCTATAACCCTCTAAAGTCTTCAAATCCTTCTGTATCTCATTGGATCCATCCAGAGAAACAGAAACTACTCTAGCATTTCAAACAAAGAGTAGTTAATAGAAGAAAGAACTGGTTACAAAAGTGTTTAAAGGGTCAGGAAATGAAACAGAGGGTAGAATTACCCAGAGCCCATCTCCAAGGCCACTACTGTGTCAGCAGAATGTAGTGGAAATGTCACCAAGTTAGATAACAAGCAGCTTATCTAAGACCTCAGAAGACAGAGCAACAATGACATGGCTTCTTCTTAGAATTCTACTCGAGTACAAATGCTTTACTTCGGTAGAGCTTAACCACCAAACAGCTGGCAAGAGAGTCTAAGAAACGTAATTTCAGGTTTCTAGCCCATAACACAGGGCAGAGTGAATGAGAAATTGGACTCAGAGACATATTTAGCACTATTCCTAGACAGATATTGAATAATTATATTTTAAGGTTTTTTTTTTGGAGGGATGATTGATATCTATTGGTATTATATATAAGAAACATGTGCTGTACTGGTGTGGTCATTAGAAGCAGTGTTCTGATAAGAGTATCTGTAGGGTTAGATTGCTATTAATGGACCCTCAGTATCTTTCACAGTTCATATTTTACACTGGAATAAATCTTACTTATTAAGAACAGCAAATTATGCCACGAGACAGTGTCTTCCCCATAATAAGCATGCAACTGATCCTAAAATATCTTATCACTGTTAGGTCTGCTAACAGTGCTGTGCTGACACAGGGAACCTGTAATACAAACTCAATAGTTCCATGAGGGTCTTCTGTTAGAAGAGTCTTAATTGAAAATAGAGGGTTTTTTTTGTTTGTTTTTTTCAACGTTTTATTTATTTTTGGGGGGACAGAGAGAGACAGAGCATGAACGGGGGAGGGGCAGAGAGAGAGGGAGACACAGAATCAGAAACAGGCTCCAGGCTCTGAGCCATCAGCCCAGAGCCCGACACGGGGCTCGAACTCACAGAGCGCAAGATCGTGACCTGGCTGAAGTCGGACGCTTAACCGACTGCGCCACCCAGGCGCCCCGAAAATAGAGTTTTCAATTGCAGTCCATACATTATTCAGTAGTAGACAATTTCTAAACTGCATAGATAGTTGCTTATGGTACCCTGTATTCTAGATTCATGGATTACCAGATGTTTTTAAATAATATTTAAATTATACAATGTGTATATGTGTGTGTGTGTGTGTGTGTGCGCACGCGTGTGCATGCACGAGTACGTGTGCATAGGGAGACATGTGTTGGGATAATGTAACACAAAGATCTGAATACTTAGGGATATTAATGTCAAGACTCTAATAAGAATGTAATACCTCCTAAGAGAATGCTGGACAAATAGAAATCTAATCTACATGTATTTTTCTTTATTAGACTGTAAGAGGTCGGAATATAAGACATTTTTTTAAATTGTTGATTGATTTTAGAGGAAATATTTCTAATATTACAACCCTAAATGTAATGTTTCTTGTATATTTCTGGTCTATCAAGTTTGGACATGTTCTTTGTTTTTCTGGTTTACTGTTTTTAAGTTAGGAATATCTAATAAGTCATATCAAATATATTATTTATCTTTCCTTAATGTTTTTAGTATTTTAATTTATTAAAATATTTAGGCTTATATGTTGTCTAGTGCTATTCTTACACACTTTTAGGATGACTGGGACATATTGTATTAGTCTGTTTATACTCTGCTGGATTGCATAAACAAAGGTCTATAGGCTATTTGTAATTATTTTTAATTAATTTTGGATGTGATTATTTTGTTTTGTATTTCTGTTATTCTTATATTGTTGTATAATCAGGGATATTACTCTTACAGAGTATTAGAAAACTATACTTTTCTGTTTTCTGGGGAAAAATGTAAATACGTTAAAACTATGTTACTTGAAGTTGCCTGGGTCTAGTGACTTTAAGGTTAGAAACTAGGATGGAGAGTTAGATTCGGATACCATTTTTTAAATTAGTACAAGATTCAAATCTTCTACTGTTTCATGAGCCAATTTTGGATATTTTGATTTTATGAGATTTACTGCATCCATTAATGAAGTTTTAAATTTACTGGTAAAAGTTTTAATGAAATTTTTATTAAAATGTTTATTTTCCACATATGTGGTTCTAACCCTTTTCTCACGTTTAATATGGTTTCTTAATATCTGTTCCCAAGTATTAGGGACCAAATTGTGCTCTTCCTCAAAATTCATATACTGAGTCCCTAACCCTTATACTTTAGAATGCAGCTGTATCTGGAGATGGAGCCATTGAAGAAGTAAGTAAGTAAAAATAAGGGCTTCAGATTGGGCCCTAATCCAATTGGACTGGTATCCTTATAAGAAGAGAAAATTATGACATACCAGGAGAGAAAGCAGGAAGGCCATCACAGAGAGGAAGGGCCATGTGTGGACACAGTGAGGAGACCACCATCTTCAAGCTAAGGAGAAAGGCTTCGGGGAAAAAACCTACCAACACCTTGATTTGTACTTCTAACCTCAAAAACTGAGAGAATACATTTCTGTTTTTTAACCCACCCAGTCTGTGATATTCTGTTGTGGCAGCCCAAAGAGACTAATATATCTGGTATTGATCAGACTTACCCCAAGTTTGCTATTTTATTTTTCCTCTGCCTAAAACCAACTTTTAGTTTTATTAAGTTCATAGTTTTAAATTTATTTTAAGCTATTTCTGTTGTTGCTTTTATTAAGTCTCCTGTATTTTAAAAAGCAACTTATTTCATTTGTTTCTACTTTCTCCAAACTTTCATAATTTTATAAATATATACTTAAGGCTTATTCCAACTGATTCCATCAGTTTACCTTTATAGTCCCTTCTTTCTATCTATAGAATCTATAAATTTCTAAGATTTATAATTTCAGTGGCATTTAAAAAATTTGTTTTAATGTTTGCTTATTTTTGAGAGAGAGATTGAGAGACAGAATACAAGCGGGTGAGGGGCAGAGAGAGAGGGAGACACAGAATCTGAAGCAGGCTCTAGGCTCTGAGCTGTCAGCACAGAACCCGATGTGGGGCTCGATCTCAATGGACTGCAAGACCATGACCTGAGCCATAGTCGGATGCTTAACCAACTGAGCCACCCAGGCACCCCTGCATTTTTCTTTTTAATCTCAACAGTTATGTGTAAGGGGTTTATATAGAAATGGATTTTGTGGGGCGCCTGGGTGGCGCAGTCGGTTAAGCGTCCGACTTCAGCCAGGTCACGATCTCGCGGTCTGTGAGTTCGAGCCCCGCGTCAGGCTCTGGGCTGATGGCTCTGGGCTGATGGCTCTGGGCTGATGGCTCGGAGCCTGGAGCCTGTTTCCGATTCTGTGTCTCCCTCTCTCTCTCTGCCCCTCCCCCGTTCATGCTCTGTCTCTCTCTGTCCCAAAAATAAATAAAAACGTTGAAAAAAAAAATTAAAAAAATAAAAAAAAGAAATGGATTTTGTTTCTTTTTTTTTGCTTTTTGTGACTAATTTCTAGAGTATTGCATTGCATTTACACAACATAGCCCATATAATTTCTAAAGAAATAATATATTCCTTGTTGCTAAAAAATGGCTTATCTTTAAATATTCCACGTGTGTTTTACTCACTCATTCTATCAACAAACTTTTATTGAGCAACTTTTTTTGTGTGCCAGGCTGTGGAAAAAGCAGGGAATAGCACCATGAATAAGAAACAAGGTCACAGGGATAAAGCTTACATTTGAAATAAGGGAGACAGATAAACAGAAGTAAGCAAATAAAATAATTTCAAGTCATTAACAAAAGTTCTAATAAAAACAAATAAGGGCTTAGATAGAGAATACAAAGGAAGGCCTAATCTAGGTAGGGTGGTCATGGAAATCTTCCCTGAAAAGATGACATTGTCTGAGATTCAAATTAGAGAAAATCTCACCATGAGAAGTTGGTTGTATGTCAGGGGGAAGGTGGGGCCAGGGGCTGTGCAGGGGAGAGCTAGGCCTGCCAAGAGGGTTCCTTTCCACTGGTATTGTGACTAACTTACCATTTACTCTAAGGAGGATGGCTTACCATCTGGTGGCCTAACAGTAACTGTGGTACTGTTTCACCTCTCTGGCTCCAGTACCAACTCTATGAATCTCCTTGTCACAAGATCCATCTTATTTGGAGAATTATATGCATAGATTTAATCTGCAAAATTCTTCATCATAGCCTTTTCTTTTGCTTAGCCTCCATCAGTCCTGATGATGGAATTATTATGTTTCTACCAGAAAAATTCAGATTTTGGGATTTTCTACATTGAGCTGGCAGAATCCTCAGTTCCTTTGGGTTTCTGTCTCACACTGATAGTATTTGCTTTATAACTTTTTGAATTCCTATCTATTTTGTCTTGTTGATGGAACTTTTCCAGCTGCTTAGTACTGTTGTGAATTTATTCTCATGATCACATTTTTTTCCCCTGTCATTTCATTGGGATTTGGAAAATGACTAGAAGTAAGTACACAAGATCAGTCAACTCTATTTGGGGTTGGGGAAGGGAATCATTTTCCCTCCACCCTTCTAGATTCTTAGCTGAGACCACCATGTAATGAAGGATAGATTAACAGGAGAAAAACAAACAAAAGTTTAATAACATTTATATTTAATAATATTTATACCTCTTGTATACATAAAATATATCCTGGAAAACTGAGTAACTCAAAAATATTTGAAGCTAACATTTTGGAGATGTTACTAACATCTCCAACTAAGGACAAAAGAAGCTGCGGGTGAGGGGAATCAGTTATAGGAGGACACCAGGAAAAACACAGTAAACAAGAATAGGTTGTTATGCAGAATAAAAGTTTCTAGATACTTAGAGTCATTCTTCTTTTCCAGGTACAGAGAGGGATACAACTTTACAAACAAAGATCTCCCTTATAAATGAAAACATCTCTTACATAAAGAGGTAACTTCTGCATTTTCAGAGTTTAAGCTGTGTCTGATATTTCTTAAAAATAACCAGCTCTAAATAATCAATATGCCAAAGAGGTATATTTAAAATTGTTCTTTTATTATTTATTTGAGAAAGAGAGAGAGAGAGAGAGAGAGAGAGAGGTGAAGGGGTAGAGAGAGAAGAGAAAGAACCCAAGCAGTCTTCACACTCAGTGAGGAACCCACCATGGGGCTTGATCCCATGACCCCAGGATCATGACCTGAGCTGAAATCAAGAGTAAAACACTCAACTCACTGAGCCACACAGGTACCCCACCAAAGGTTTATATTTTAGAGTAGAATTTTCTACTCCAGTTTACATTGGAGTCCTACAATTTATTTCAAAATTATCCTTTCATATATTTAAAACATGTTCAATGAAGTCCAAAAGCAATTGTGTATGTTTGTGCATCAATTTATGAAAATCTTTATGAGTCGTTGTCACCTGCTTTTAGAACTTCATCTTTATTTCTTCCCATTTCCCCTCATTTTTCTGTATTCTTCTGTGCTATTACTATTCATTTTTGTGCATTTCTAACTGTCTATAATATTGTGATTTATCAGAAAAAATACATATTTGGTCATTCAGATGACCAAAATATGCTTCTCACATATATTTGTTCTTGTCCATGGTTTCTGACTCACAGCTCCAAAAACAATTGGAATTTCCTAAGTGACAAAAGCTTAAAGGTGTCTCATATGTTATTTAATAAGGTGACTTTCAGAAGGCACCTAAGGCTGGAGACTGTGTGCCAAGAGAACCAACCATTGGATTAGAGGGTTGGGACTTTCAGTCTTACCCCTGACCTCTTGGGAGGGGAGAGGGGATGGAGATTATTAAATCACCAATGGCCAGTGATTTAATCAATTGCTCATATGTAATGAGGCTTCCATAAAAAGACCAAAGACACAGGGTTCAGAGAATTTCCAATTGATGAACAATTTGGAGGTGTTAGGTGAGTGATAAGCCTGGAGAGGGCGTGGAAGCTCAGCGCCTTGTTCTCAGACATTGCCCTGTGTATCTCTTCCACCTGGCTGTTCCTGAGTTATATCCTTTTATAATAAGCCAGTGATCTAGTAAGTAAGTAAAATCTCTTTGGAAGTTTCTCTGAGTTCTTTGAGCCACGCTAGCAAATTAACTAAGCCCAAGAGGAGGTGGTGGGAACTTCTCATTTATGGCCAGTCATTTTTAAATCTCATATATGTACGGTGATTGATTTAAGTAGGACATGAGTATCTATATGGCTTGTGACTGGCATCTCAAGTGTGACGGGAGGCAGTCTTGTAGGACTGAACCCTTAAACTGTGGAATCTGATTTCATCTCCAGATAGATCAAGTCAGAATTTAGTTGAATTCTTAGGGAAACCCTGTTGGTAGCCAAGAACAGCTTATTGATGGTGTGTGGAACTCTCCACCATACACACACACACACACATACACACACACACACACACACACACACACACACGGGATTGGTAGTAGAACCCATTGGGTATAATGATTAGTATTCCAGTGAATTATTTAATAAATTAATGAATAATATAGAATAATTTGGTCCCTCTTACATAATGTATATAAACAGAAGAAAAGGAAACCAACATTTACTGTGCCTTTACCAAAACCAAGGCACTTTGTATATATTTTATATAATTACACATTAAAACAACCCAGTCTAGTTATAGCTCTAGTATACTTGTTCACTTACCTAAGATCCCAGAGTTAACAGCTGGTTTAGCCAAATATTGGAACCCTGTTTACTGTTTCCAAATCCTTGCTCCTCAAAATCCCCAACAAAACCCCAAATCCATAGCAAATGGACAATGTTATACACACAATTTTTAAGAAAAGGATCTGAAACTTCTGAAAAAAAAACTGATGCAGAAAGACTACATTATATTCAGAAAAGGATGAAAGAGGGAGAGAATGGTTAACTACAGAAGGGCATTTCTAATAAACAGGGAAGTTACCACTTACTGCCACTAGTATTACCCCAGAACCTCAATCTCATCCTGTGGTGGTTCACGGGAGAAGACAATGGCTTCAGCATTTGTTGCCATGAGAACACTGATTATATTTGTTTTCTATTTCAAGCTGCAGATTTCTCACTTCAGTGCTTTTAATAGTGACAAAAGAATAATCAGTCCTGTTCATCATTCATCTGTCCTGTGGTATGCTTTAGAAAACATTGGTCAGGATCATATTTGATAAGCTTGGGAAATTGCTTGATTTTTAGCAAAAAAAAAATGCTGTGCAAAATATTAAGTAACATGGCAATAAAATAATATTAAGTAACATAGCAAGTAACAAAGCAATAAATAGTGACGTGTATTTTTAAATTGAGGTAAAATTTACATAAAATGAAGAACAGACCTTAGGTAAACATTTTGATAACTTTTGATCGATGTAACCACCCATATTCCCATTAAGATATAAAACATTTCCATTACCAGTTACGGTGATAGGTTGATAAGCACGTAAGTGTTCATTAATAGGTACTGGTTATATCAATTATGGCAAAACAGAAAATGTATACTTGTATCATAATAAAGCATATCTTTGTGTATTACTTAGAAGGAATTCCATAGTATATTAATTAAGTGAATAAAGGTAATTCCCATACCCTAGGATCAAAAGTATTTTTAAATCTCATATGTGTGTATGGTGATTGATTTAAGTAGGATATGAGTATCTGTATGGATATTCTCATAAATATCCAAAAATTGATTTGTTAATGAAACTAATTTCTGGGAAACAATTGAGAATGGAAAGAGAGGAAAGAAGTATCTGTTTCAAACCAACAAATGGCTTTTAAAATAAAGAATAAATATAAGAAGCAGAAGAGGGAAGCACTCTCTGAGGACCTAGTTGTTCTTTGCAAATTGCCTGCTGTGCATGGCCATGCCATACAGAACTCACTTTGTAGCTTTCTTCAATTTGCTCATTTTTCTGGATAACTTGGGAACTTGTCTGAAATCTCTGGACATGCATTAGACAAAGAACTACATAAATAAATTCAAGTACCCAATGGAGACCACCTCTCCAGCTTGCTTCAGGAAAATGGGTAGATAGCACCTGACTCTATTTTACCCTTTACTTAAAAATGGACTTTAAAAGATAGCAGTAGCCCTGGAATCATCTACTAATGAAATATGAAATCTAGGAATCTTATCATCTATTACATCTTAAGCATTGTTGAATGCCCATACTCCTTCCTGTGCTGAAGAGAACTGGTTACTATAACAACCACTGCAGCAGTATTACTAACCACACACACACACACACACACACACACACACACACACACACACAAAACCCACAACCTCAAACTGACAAATGTTTCTGTGTTCGCAGTTTTATCAGGTAATTTAAAAATAGACAGAAACGTAGTAACAAAGGAAGAAAATGAAAGGGATTTGAAATTAGATATGAATGCAGAAAGCAAGTTTAAACAAAATAGAGGACAGAGAAAACTAAACAGCTAAAGTGGCTTATACCTTGTGCTTCAGGCCATACTGTTCTGCCTTGGGAGGGCAAGACAGCGGCGTTACAATTATATTCAGAGAAGCAAAGTCACAACCTTGCTTTCCATCTAGCCTTGTGGCTACAGGTGAAATAGGGAGAGATAACCATTGATGCCAGACAAAGCAATGTCTATTTCCAAATATGCACCCTGATTTCATAATAAAGGCTACTGGTAGCGGTGAGAGCAACTGAAGTACAAATTTGGGAGCTTTTATTTTTACTTGGTATAAAATGGAGGTAACATTTCTCCTCCTTTCCTTATTACTGTGAGTATAAAGTGATGTAGCTCTCTTAGAAAGTGATTTAAAAACAGTTAAGTTTCATAAGATATACGTAATATGTCTAATCAAGGAAATTTAAATAACTAAATATCTGTAATTTATTGACAAGCTGCTATTTGTCATAATGTTTTTAGTATTGTCATTTCTCCTTTAACAACAAAAATGTTTATATCTGAGACTCAAACAATATCCTTCTAATTCTTTTCAATCAATTTAAAACTCAGTGAGTTAAAAAATGAAAATAAATTAAAAAGCATATCCAGGAAGGGGTGGATATAGGGAATTTTGAAATAGAGTCTGAGTCTGAGATTGTAAAATATTTTTTTACCTAAGTCTCAAAAGAAATAATCTTTATTTAAACTCTCCCTTTTATATGTGCATTTGGTAGTCAATCAGTAGCCTTTTGCTTTTCAGAATTTAATTATATTTAAAATACCATATTCTTGCTATGCTGCTAAACATACTTCCTTCCTTATAAGAGCATAATGATCCCAGTTTTGTTTTGTTTTCTTTTGTTTTTAGATAGAGAAAGAGCACACGAGCAGGAGAGAGGGGCAGAGGGAGAGAGAAAGAGAATCTTAAGCAGGCTCCATACTCAGTTCAGAGCCCAGTGTGGGGCTCAATGTGGAATGACATGGGGCTCGACATGGGGCTCAACACAGGGCTCGTCATGGGGCTCGATCCCATAATTCTGGGATACATATGATCTGAGCCAAAATCAAGAGTCAGCAGCTCAATTGACTGAGCTAACCAGGTGTCCCCCAAAGAGTTAACTCATTTAATGGAGCCATCTTTATGGCTGTGAGAAAGTAAGTATAAAAATAACAATCTCTCATTTTAGCCCAGTTTTTCTGAAACTAAGAAGTAATCAAATTAGCTTGTTTTAAAGAGAAACAAAAAGATATGTGATCAGCTTGTCTCAAATGAGCTCATATATACCAAATCTAAACTATAACAGTATTTTTATAGCTAACTGATAAATGTTGGTAAGCTTTAACTAAAGAGCTGGATTCTGTTTCTATAAACACCAGACTTACAAAACCCTAGATGGTTGTCCTATGTGTTAAAACAGAACACTAGAAAGGAAGGATAGAACATAGCAGTGAGTGTGTGAGTGTGTACCTTTAGAACTAGGGTTTGGTTTTTGTTTGATCAAGTAATATCTATGATTACTTTTATGAATCACCCACCGTGTTAACAAAGGCAGAGTCTATAGAAAACTAGGAGAGGAAAGATACACAGTCACAACTTCTCCTCACAGACTGTGGAATGTCAAATTCTACATCAATAAAGCAGCTTTTCCTGTGGCTATGAAAACCAGAGCATGTTTCTAGCCTTTAGATTTGATGTACCTTATCTTTATAATAGTACTAAAGAAAATATCAGGCATAATAAATTTCTAATCATTTAAAATCTATATATATTTATTTTTTCTTCTAATGAAAATTATTTCTGCATCAGAAATTCTGTTAAATTTTGTTGTTGTTGTTTATTTTAATATTTTGTATGCAGGATTTCAAATCTGCATTTTGTTCTTTGCTTTCACTGTAAAAAAATATGGAGAGAGAGATTCTACTAAACTGAGAAAATTTGAGATTCTTATCTAAGGAGATTTGGTCCAATGTTAGCTAGAGACATGACACAATTTCAGATGACATTTTTGAGTAAATTTGATCAGAAGATAAAATTTTTCTGCAAAGGTCCTAAGCCCTTTATCAATTTACCATTATCCGTGGAAAAGTCTAACCTCTGGTCTGGCGTTCAAAGTGCTCTGCTATTCATCACTGTCTCTCTCTTTCATTGTATTTCCTCTTATTCCTTGACACAAATCACTCCAGCAGCCAAATCTGCAAGTTATCCCCATCCACACCAATGTCTAGGTCTTTGTTCATTTGATTCCTCCTTGGAATTTCCTTTCTGTTTCATTCTGTTTATCTGCACTTAACTAATCCCTCAAAGTCTAGCTCAAGTCCCTTCTTCATGAGGGTTGCCCGTGTACATCAGCCTTGAGTAATCTCTTCCTCATCCAAACCTTAAAATGCCTAATGCATTTTGCTCATTTGGCACACATTTGCTATTGAACAGTATTTGCCACTTACATGAAGTCCTTGGTCTTTAACCATATTGCACTAAGGCAGTAGGGAAGAAAATAAAAGAAAAAAAAATAATTCCACAGAAGCTAGCAGGTTTTCTTGAACATAAGAATAGTGATGATAAGCAGCTATATTTATGGACTTATCATTGTATTGACTGTGGAGGAAGAGATATAAGTGAGTTTCAATCCAAACTTCACCATTTATTAGCTCTGAAGTTTTGATCAAGTTATGTAATATTCCTAAGACAATATATTAAAGACTTCATAAGTGTTACCTCACTTAAGTTTCAACATAACCTTGCATGACAGCTTCTGTTATTAGATCAATTTAAGACTGAAGAAAGTGAAGTCTGGGAAGTTTGTGTAGGGGCCAGAGCTAGTAAAGAAAAGAGGCCAGGATTTCCTTGATTGAGAGCCAGAGCTGTGGTCTTACCCGGAGAGAGACATAAACTTACACAAAAAATAACATGTTGCATATGTCCTTGCTAGCAAAATGGATTTCAGGGTTATTGGGGGATGGCAAGAGAAGATGAACCTTCCTAATTACAATAAGAACCAGTTACATGAATCAAAGGACTTTCTAACATTCACAGGAGGGAACTGTCAAAGGACAACTTCCTATTTGCAGAGCAAAGCTAAAAGCCTGCTGTTCTCCCTTACACTAGTAGGCTGGATACTTTTGGTTAAATTCGCTCCCAAATTTACCCAAATGAGTAAGGACATGACCTGCTAGAGGAGGTCTGACGTCAGCTATCCATGGTTACAAGGATAGTTTTCTTCAACTACAACTGGGCATTTGAAGTTGAAGCCGGTTTCCAATTAACCATTCAAAATTAAAGCAGAATGTATAAAGGAAGAAAAAGGAAATATCTCAAGCACTTCTGCTTTTTAATAGGTTTGACCTTTTTAAAGTTGAATTTTGTGACAGGCTATGCTGCAAGAAAACCTGGAAGAAACAAAACTGCAAGGTTCTAAAAATATGAAGTACAAATTGTAATTTTAAAAGAGCGTAAGTCACAATTCAGCTCAGATGTCCTAAGTACAAATACCTCTTAATTACCACCCCAACGCTCTCTAAGACACGCAAATAGACACATATAGACCGTCTTTATCTCCTGTCTCTCCCTGTCTTCAATAATTCCTCTCCTCCTGGCTTCACTATCAGATCTATTTTGTCATAACTTCACTCAAGGATTAAGCTGATAGTCATTGGCTACATTCCTCCAGGCCAAAGCTAACACTCTTTCCTAAGTGCTTATACATGTGGATGTCTCATTTCCGTTGAGGACCAAAGTCCACCCAGTGGGTTCCAGAGGCCAGTCAAAAATTAGGAAGACTTGTTTTATAGGCTACAGCTTTTCAGAAAACTATAGCAGTTGTAAGATCTTGCCTAAATCACAACTATTCTTGATCTCAGTTCTCTCATTTAGGAAATAAAATTTTTTCTAGATTACAACCAAACATGAAACTCTCATTCTATGCCTGTGAACCTACCTATCCTGCATAGCTTCCACATCTGTAAACTCATCCTTATCTTCTCTAACATCAGTTTGTGTTTCTCTTCTGGTTACTAGGCACTACCCTCCCCTAAGCTGATTTTCAAGCTTTTTCTGCCCTTCCACTATTTCCAACCCTATTCATTTTCTCTCTGCATTCATTCACTCATGAGATTTCAGCTGTCAATTTTTTGAGACTGAATACCAAATTTCTATCTCCAATTCTGTAACCATCATGTAATATCATTTTTTCCAGGTAGCTGATATTAGCCATATAGGTCCTTACAGCAAGGTATTTTCACATCCCTAAGTTCCGGAGTTTCTCAATCTTGGAGTCAATTTATACTCCTTCAGTAGTATTCACAGATAAATCTTATTCTCTCTATAAGCTTTGATATTTGAAATCACCTGCACCATATAATTCAACTGTTGGGTCTGAGAACTGACGCCATTTACATCAATATAGCTGTTTGCTCGAGGAAATATTTTCCCCATAAACATAAGGCTATAACCCAAAGGACAACAGAACAATTTGTTTCAAGAAAAAACCAATTGTTTGGTACCAGATATGAAATTTTTATATCCAGTAGGATAACCAACACCTATGACTATCAGCCCCTGGAGGAAGCACTGGGTAAGGAAAGGTCTGAAGGTAGAGTCAGAGGATCAGAGGAGGCACCTACCAGTCCATCTGAGAAGCCAGCAACTGAAACCATTGAAGTCAAACTGAGAAGGGTGAGTTGGTAGAGAAGTCTATAGGAAGCTGCTGCCTCTATGGGTCTTTAGCCAGTGGTCTGGTGATGGGCCTGAGGCTGCTGTTAGTCAACAAAATCAGCAGTTGGGTGGAGGCCAGACCTGGAGTGGAGGAGAATGAAGAGAAGCTGAAATCTCTCATCACCTGTGTGTCTGTATTGTCACCACATCTAATGATAGAGACCTTCAGGGAGGAGCCACATCACTCCCACTTTCCAAATCTCATGTAAATTTTCCTTTTAGTCAACATAATCCAGAACCATGCAAAGAAGAGGACTAGAGGGGCACAAAAAGTTGGGCCTGTTAAATCAAGAGAAGTTTAAGTGAAGGTAGTTGACCTGAGAACAGAGTGGTGGATTAGAGATGGCTGCAAATTCTCAGTTGCTCTCCATAAATACGCAGAAGCTACGTCTCCTCCCCTTGAATCTTGGTTGGGGTTTGAGACACTCTGGTTTGCAGAAGTGAAGCTATGCCTGTTCTTGGCCTATCCTTTAAGAGACTTTGCAGGGATTCTGGTTGACTGGACCCTCAACAGCTTTCTTCCTGGATCCACCCCTGGGTCAGTACTGAGGCCATACTTTACTCCAGATTCTCCTATCTAATGGTCAGGCATGGCAGGGGCACTAATGTAGATCCACTGCTATAATGCTTCAACTTATGACTTTGGCTTGAATATTCCTTATTGGCCTGACAGAAACATTATCGTAACTGTGCTACAATCTCAAATCCCTTTTACCCGACCTTCCTTTCCTCTCCTTCACAGGTGGAAGATCTTCCATGGCTTCCTTTCTATTTATCCTTCACAGACATTTCTCTCAAGAAATGTCTTGCACATCTAACCCCATCTTGCTATCTACTTCTTGGAAGACCTGAATTAATATAACTGGTTTGTTATGAGGCAACATATAACTGAAACAGTTGGCCATTCTTCCACATTTATCTAAGACAGAAATATCATGTAATGAAATTCTATTCAATAAAGATATTTTTATAAAGTGTTTGATTAAGGGCTATTCATTTATAAATTTTATATAAATCACAAGTTAGGGACAAATAGCCTTTGTTCAAGCCAGGCATTCTTTTATTTTTATAATAGGATGTATGTTTTGAAAAGAAATATCACATTCTCATAAAAACCATCTTCAGATTCACGTGCTTACAATGAGCAATCAGCAAATCTTTTCTGAGTGCCTGCTTTCTGAGAGGTATAAAACCCTGAAGAAAACAAATTGATAAGACAATGATTGTATCTTCAAAGCATGTATTGTACTATGGAGAAAATGAATTGACAATTCTAATCAACAATATCATGAGGTTCACTCCTGGTTAGTCTACTTTCTTTATTCACTACTGGAATAGGCTAGTAATTAACCCCAGAAATGGCTGCATTGGCTAGTGTTTGTGGAAAGAGTGGTGTGTAAAGGAGATAAAGGACCAGCAAAGAGGACAAAAATAAAAACAAAAACAAAAGAGTACTTAAAAAAAAACAAAACAAAACACTAATTCCAGACTCAGTGAGAATTAGAATCATTCATGGAAAGAAAAATGGGACTTTCATGGTAAGCCAGGAATTTTCACACTGGCAGCCTAATTTTATTGTCAAAAATTATCAGCAGAGTGAACTCTATCCTAATATAGGGAACTTGATGCTTAAAGAGCTTGAGAGTCTGGAGCATCAAGGTTCTTTACATGGCAGAGGAAGGATTCAATATTACTCTAATTTGTTTAAACATGGTAACTTGTGGGAATTCAGAGGGTAAGAAAGGAAAGTTGAAGCCATAGCAGCTAGGAAGAAGGAAAACAGAGAAAAAAATTACATTGATAAGAGGTCGTTTGAAACCTTCAATATTACAAATTCATATAGAGTGAAAAATCCTATTTCAAGGAGTTTGTAACTAAGAAACCACAAAAAAAAAACCCTTAAAAAATAAAAGACTTTGAAATTCAACATATTTTTTTCTTTTAACTTTCCATTTTCCTTCTAATTCTTGGTTGGTGAAAAGTAGAAAATTTTTTAAATTCCCCAATCAGAACTCTGGGCCACTTTTGAAAGAAAAAGGATTACTAAATCAGGCAAGTTAACCCAATGAGTTGTTATAACTTAATAATAATGACCCCCTTTATTGAGTGATGTTATGTGTCAGTCAAGGCATTCAATGTACTATCTAATTTAATCTTTCCCAGAGGGTGTAGAGAAAGCACTATTTCTGCCCCATTTTTTAGATGAGGTCTCTGCTCCACAAAGTTAAAATGAAATTATTCAAATTCACACAGCCTGTAAGTAGTGGAGCCAAAGATCAAACCCTGACAGAAGTCTTGTATCTATATCCTTTTATTTATAATTCAACTGATGTTTTAAAATTGTATTTGCTATTTTTAAAAAAAAAGTTTTATAATCACATGGTTCAAATTACAAATGTTAGTAATCAGTGTTAGATTTCGTTATGTTCTAAAAGAAAGACTATAAGCATACATAAGCAAAAATGCATATACATGTGTATGTATAATTGCTATTTTTAAAACACAAACAATCAGGGTGACTGGGTGGCTCAGTCCATTAAGTGCCCAACTCTTGGTTTTGGATCAGGTCATGATCTCCAACTTCATGGATTTGAGCCCCACATCAGGCCTGCTTGGGATTCTCTCTCTCTCTCTCTCTCCTTCTCTATCTGTCCATCCCCCACTTTGTGCTGTCTCTGTCTCTCTCAAAATACATAAATAAATTTTTAAAAAATTAGAAAAGAAGCCCCACCCCCTATCACAATGTAGGCTCCTCTACAACATGCTTTTTTTTCAACGTTTATTTATTTTTGGGACAGAGAGAGACAGAGCATGAACGGGGGAGGGGCAGAGAGAGAGGGAGACACAGAATCGGAAACAGGCTCCAGGCTCTGAGCCATCAGCCCAGAGCCTGACGCGGGGCTCGAACTCACGGACCGCGAGGTCGTGACCTGGCTGAAGTTGGACGCTCAACCGACTGCGCCACCCAGACGCCCCCAACATGCTTTTTTTAAGTTACTAATTTTCAGTATCAGCTTAGAAGAAACTGCTTTTGCTGTTGTTGTTGTTGTCATTTTTGATGGCTACCTAGTCTTCTTTTATATGGCTGTATCATAATTTGTTAACCAGCCCACTATGAGTTGGGCATTTAGATTGTTCTCAATCATTTGCAGTTACTACCATTAATAACCTTGTATTTACTTCATCTTACATGTCTCCCAAGTTCCTCTTATTCCTATCCATGCTGCTTTTCTGAGATACCTAAATCATTCTTGGTATAACCCCAAGATATTTTTTTAAGTTAGCACATTTTGAGATATGCCAATATGTCAGTGTAGTATTTTCCATCACTTAGGGAGGACTGAACATGAATTTTTACCTCAAAGCATTAGTTAAACCAATAGAACAAGTGGGAGACAATGTTAGAAAAAAAAAAGGGTGAACAGGATTGAGAACAATTAGGAGTGACAAACAAGACTAGTCATCAAGAGGTCTTTAATGACTCCCGTTTTAGCAAGGCTATTCTTCAGAAACTAACCTCTCACAAATGTATATCCCGGCTAATACACTGCATGTGTTTTGCCAGCTAATTCTCTCACCAAACATTTGCCTGATGCCTAGACATACTTTAAAGAGCTCTGGAAACTATAATAATTAGTCCTAGAGGTTATTTTTTTCTCACCCATATTAATTAATTATTTGGAGAGTCAGTTCATAAAACCGAACAACTATCTTCAGCAAATCAATTTTTTTTTTTTTGAGCTCTCTCCGGAGGATACTTGTTATATAAACCCACAGTAAAGTTACGAATGATACTATTCTTGTTAATAACAGGGACTTTGGAAATTTTAATGCTTCTATTTTGAAGATATTTACTAAATGTATCTGTTCTCTGAACATTTGCTCCTTCTGGTTCTTTCTTTCTGATTATGCCAATCCCATTCCAATGCAATCTTATCTCACCCCATTAAGGAGAATAAGCTTTATTAAAGCTCTTTAAGGGCAGGTCAGTAGAGTGAAACCCTCAGATATTAAAGTCAGAAGCTTAGAGGATGTTCAATAAATGCTATTGCTGTAATGATGATAAAATGACATTTGCCCAAGATAAGTAGGAATTAAGACAGAGGAGACTTCTTTAGCCTTAGATTGTTCACCTTCTATTAACTCTTGATGATCAGAGGTTGAGCAGTCTCCGATGCTTTAGCATCACTAAGAAAAGGTTCATCATTATATATCTTGGTTTAGAAATCTTCCCCGCATACAAATGGTATAATGAAAATATTTCTCATAAAGACTAATTTATATCTAGCTTTTGTTCTCGGTTGAATGATTATGAAGACATTTATTGAGTGAAGCTATAATAAAAGGAAGAAAAGACCAGAAGCTATTTCTAAAGTACAGGTGAACATAGAAAATATATCTTCCTCAAGCAAGCAGTATCATTCAGTTATGAATTCATCGATTAACATTTTTGTGAGCCTACTCTATGCCAGCTATTAGGATAGGAGCTGATGGTGAATAAGGCATGGTTCTTGTTTCTGTCTAGTAGGAGACACATATATAAACAAATTAATGTTATAGAATAGTATACCTATAGTAGTAGCAGTAAATAAAAGTGAAAAACTAAGAGCTGGAATGGTCAATGGGTTTCATCTTATCTACCAAACCTCAAAGGTTGCTGTTAGCGTCTATATTTTTTAAAATGTATTTATTGATTTTTTAGAGATAGTAAGAAAAAGAGCGAGCGAGCATGGGGGAGGGGTAGAGAAGGGAATAGAGAGGGAGAGTGAGAAAGGGAGAGAGAGAGAATCCCAAGCAGGCTCCACACTGTCAGTGTGGAGCCTGATGTGGGGCTCAAACTCAGGAACCATGAGATCATGACCTGAGCAGAAATCAAGAGTCAGATGCTTAACCAAGTGAGCCACTCAGTCACCCTAGTTGCTGTTAACTTCTAGAGCATGATTTAGAAGCATTTGAAATGGAGTCAGAGATATGATCAGTGATGTCTATGGGATGGAGAAGGTCAGTCTTCACATTGTCTATTTGCTGTCTTTGCTGTTCTGTGTAGCGTAGAACAGTTGTACACTGGGTGCCTAGGTGGCTCAGTGGGTTGAGCATCAGACTCTTGATTTCAGCTCAGGTCATGATCCTGGAGTCATGGGATCGAGCCCTAGATGAGGTTCCATGCTGAGTGTGGAGCCTGCTTAAGATTCTCTCTTTCCCTCTGCCCCTCTCCCCTACTTGTGCACATGCTCTCTCTCTCTTAAAATAATAAAATAAAATTATATATATAGTGGCCTGAGGTTTTAGGAAAGAGTTGACATTTGTGATGAGCCTTGAAAATTGGACCTAACTTTGAAGAAAGTGGTGAAGGGCAGTCAAAGTGAAGGGGAAAGTATGAAGAAAGGCAAAGTTATAAAATAGCTGCAGTATTACATTCAGCACTCCCTATAACTAGAAAGTGGGTTGGAAGAGAACCCAGGGACTTACAGGCTAGTGTTCAACAGGAGACAATCATAGGTCCCATTTCATGTAAACTGAGGAGCTGGAACATAATCCCCTGGGCCAGTGTTCCTGGAAACTGTAGTTCACAGATCAATTATATCATATTTTCCAAGATGCTTGTTAAGACAACCAAATCAGAATATCTGGATATGGGGTTAAGAATCTTCATTTTTCACAAGATTTCTAGATGATTAAAAATGGGGAAACCATTATAGCATGAAGCTCAGACTGTTCTGGGAATTTTCATGCTGAGTAGTTAACTCGTGTGTTCACAAATATTTCTCACACTAGAGCAGGCCAGGCTCGTGTTCACTATCAGCACCTGCATCCACAGCCTCTCTGAATCTCCTTCATGGGCCAAGCAAAAGCAACATTCCAGCTGTTTAATTTTATTTAGTAAGAACTTTCTGTGTAGTGAGCAAATTATAACACTAGAATTTAATTGAAATTGGAAGTATACAGTTTAATCTGAGCATGTTTTACTAAATAGGAGAAAAGGGAGAGATTTCCTCCTGGTCAGAAACATATTTTCAGCTGTGCCAATAAAAAGCTTTAGCAATGGGCAGGATGGGGGGTACCTGGCTGGCTCAGCTGGTTGAGCATCAACTCTAGATTTCAGCTCAGGTCATGATCTCATGGTTCTTAAGTCTGAGGCCTGCGTTGGGCTCTGTGCTAAAGGCATGGATTCTGCTTGGGATTCTCTCTGTCCCTCTCTCTCTGCCCCTCCTGCACTCATGCTCTCCCTCTCAAAATAAATAAATTAATTAAAAAAAAAAAAAAGAAGCTTTAGCAAGGGAATAACTTGCTGTCATCAGAATGGTCCTGGTCATGGCTAGGTTTGCAACAGTTGCCTACTTTCAGCTGTGGACTTCTCCTGGTTTATCACAGAAAACAAAGGAAAAAGCTACTGCTATTTCACTTCACTAAGCGAACTCTTCCTAGTAGGTAAGTAACCCACAAGTAATTGAGATGTGTTCCCTATTTACATGTGTATATAGTATACAATCCAGTAGTTGTTTGTTTTATTTCTTTAAATGCAGGTTTGTAAAATACAACCAGAAATTTCAAATAGAGATAAGAAGATCCTGAGGATTGGGATGTGATTACTCTATACAAATCTTTACTATGCTTGTTATTATTTTATGGTACATGTTATACTCACTACATGGCATTTATTATTATTACTGGTTCATTCATTCACTTATTTATTCAAGGGATATTTATTGCCACAATGCTAGGTAATGGGGACAATACCTAACATAAAGACTCTCATATGGACTCATGACTATGAAAATAGTTTCAACTATAATAAGTGCTTTGAAGGAAAGTCACATAACACCATGGGACTATCAAATAGGAGAAAAAGAGCACATATTTAGGCGTAGGAAATAAAAACCTTAGAGAATGACCCCTCTGAACTAAGAGTAGTAATTATGAATTGGGAATGTGGGAATTGATTTTAGGTAAAGAGAATTTTATATTTTCAGGCCAGGAAGATGACAAGTTTAGGGAACATAAAATGTGGAGGGACAAGGGAGGAGCGCTTATAATGAGGAGTTATGTCAGGGCTGGCAAGGAAGCCTTTCAGCCATGTAAAGTATTTAGGTCTTTGATTCGAGCCCTTGATAAGATCAGTTAACACTTATTAAGTATATACTAAATGGCAGGTTCTGTGTTTATTTTATATGAACGGTTGTAGGATATGCTGTGGTGTTGCCCAGAAAACCACTCTCCTTTCAGGACTGAAATGCTCATTCCCCTGGCTGCTGGGAGTGTTGCCTGCTGACACAAAACCCAGTCCACCCCAAAGTTCCCTTGACCAGAACAGCTGCCTCCTGTAAGATTATGCTCATTCCCTGGGGTAACCCTCACTCCACGACTGGTTAATGCAGGTAAAGGCCTCTCCCCCTCCCTCTTGTAAAGTGAAAACATATTTATGAAAATTATGCATTATTCTATTAAATCTTTCACTGAATGAGTTCTTAACAGTCCTTTAGGCTACTGACCTATCAGAGTAAATATTAGCTGAGAAATACAGTATATGTAACATCGTATCAACAGGTATACTACTTTGATTCTGCATATAAAATAAAAATAGTATAATATCAATAAAATAATAATCACATAATCGAATAAAATGGCTTTTAACATAATTGGTCAAATATGTTGAAGGAGACAAGCAGATTTGTTGAGATTGCTTTATGCAGTAAACCATTCATAAAACGCCAAATTAAAAAAGATGTTTTTCTATTCTTGGCTATTCTATACCTTTGCATTTGATGCTTGTGAGCCTTTCTTAAACTCTGTACCCTTGCTTTCATGGCATTATGTGTACTGGTTTCTCCTCAACCTTTTCTGACTATTCCTTTTCTATCTCATCAGGGTTCCGCTCCCTAAGCCCACCCTGCAAGTGTAAGCAGTCACACAACTCAAGCCTCACATCTACTCCTATCACTCGTTTCACTGTACTATTACTCTGACTATTCTCAGAATTTCACCCGTTTTTATGATTTAGCTACTTCCTAAAAGATGAAAAGAGATATTTTAAATCTCTCTTTTTTAATTCCCAGCTTACTCCTCTGGCTTAAAATCTCCATCTGCAGGTGTTTGCTGTACATTTTCAAAGCTGGGTATAAAAACACAAAATAAACGAAAGCAAAAATCCTGAACGGAAATCTTAGATTTTTCCCCAACTTTTTTCTCTATCTAAACTTATGGCTAAATGTATTTGTGGCCTGTGACTCTTCGTCTTAAATATTTCTAAAATCGGTTCATTATTTCAGATACAGCCTCCACTTGGCAAAAAAAACCAAAAACAAACAAACAAACAAAAACACAACGACAACAACAAAAAAAACCCCAGGTTTTCTTTACCTCTTACTTTTGCCTCTGATCTTATCTCCCTCAGATTCATCTTTCATTCTACTACCAGAGTGATCCAAAGAAAATCCTAATTCAATGTGTCACTTCCCAGCCAAGAATCCTTCAGTGCTTTTTTATTTTCTACATATAAATTCCCAAATCCTTAGGCTGACACATAAATTTCTGAAGATATAGCCCCTGATTATCCCTGTAGCAGTAGATCTTATCTTCATTTAAGTGATTCATGGAGCATTCTGTATGGTATTTAGTAGCACACAAAACCTATTCAGAAGTGAATTACTAAATGAATGCTAGACATATTGTAATAGATTATCATGGATGACTGGACAAAAAGATCTATAGGCAACAATAAGTGATTGCACAGTGAGATAACAACATTGCACCAATAAGACAATTAATTTGTCCACTGATTGGTATCTGTCTGCTCTAGAACTAGATACAAATAAAACCTTCTAAGAACAATTGGGCAAAATCTTTTGAAAATGAGGTGTTCCATAACACTCTTCCTATTTTAAGAAGTCCTTACCCGTTTTGAATTGGAGACCCCTTCTACAGCAACTAAATGAATGCTAAAGGCACTTTTAGAAGAAAAGTATATATGAACCTGCATTCGCAAATGTTGACATAAAATTTCAGTGCATTCACTGAGCTTGACTTAAAAATCCCTGCTATAATCAATCTTTAATACGAATTAAATTTCCCCTATTGTTTGGTTAGGTAAGGTTTAAAGGTTATATCAAGAAAAATTTCAATAGTGTTATATACTCTATTAGAGTAGATGGTAAAACCAAAGGCAAATGATTGGTTTAAGCATAATAGTTCAATTAAAAATTAGTTTTATTAGTAGTAAAGATTTCTGTTATTAAATTAAGATGTGTATCTATATGCTAACAGTCTCACAGAGGCATGTTGCTGAAGTAGATGCAGACATGATGTTTGAACATAGGTCCATCAGTATAGAAACAATTGTGAAAGTCAAAAAACATGGCTATTCACATTTAATCTAAAAAATCCAGATGGTTGTCTCATGCATATGTTAATTTTTAAAATGTATTTTTCTGGACTTTCAGTCTTACTTTTCCCTTTGAATTTCAGACACACACAGAAGCAAAAATACAACAATGCTTTAGCATTACTCGAAGCATTTAATTAAAGAATAAACATTGTAGGGGCGCCTGGGTGGCGCAGTCGGTTAAGCGGCCGACTTCAGCCAGGTCACGATCTCGCGGTCCGTGAGTTCGAGCCCCGCGTCAGGCTCTGGGCTGATGGCTCAGAACCTGGAGCCTGTTTCCGATTCTGTGTCTGCCTCTCTCTCTGCCCCTCCCCCGTTCATGCTCTGTCTCTCTCTGTCCCAAAAATAAATAAACGTTGAAAAAAAATTTTTTAAGAATAAACATTGTCATTCCCTTTTTCAGCCCGTAGGCAAAGATTGCATTATTTAAGGAATCAAGAATGAAGAGCTGAGCAGTAAGTGAGTGATTCAAAGCTGTATAAACACCCCTCCTGGAGTATTCAGTCAGACTCTTACCCTTCATCAAGCTCAGGATTCAGAGGCAGAATTATATGGACAATTTCCCCATCTTTCCACTCTGCCATCTGTCCTAAAGTAACCATTATTTTTCTACAACAATTGCATTGTGGAATCTTCATTAAGGAACAAACCACTACTTGGAACAATTAGGCTGGCATTGAGGCTGTTGGCCCAGCAAAGTACATTATTCACAAAATCCACATGCTCCACATATGTTGGTTCCACTGCAGTCAAAACTGAAAGTCTCTAGTTTTACTCTGATTGAGAGCTGAGAATTAAAGCCTAGTAAGTTGGGTAATTCAAGCCAAATTTCAATTTTAGGTAAGAACTAAGGGTCAAGACCTTTTGAAGTCCTCTTAATTGTGGGCAGCAACTGGATAATCGGATACTTTCACTTTATGTATGTGCTCATTGACCACAGATCTGTTTAAAGCCTCCCATTTGATTTTTATTCCTTTCCTTTGTACGTTGCTGTCAGCAATTACAGCTGTCAGTTGACATAGCTCACAACCACTGAAATGAGTGAGAGATTTTGTGTGTTTGACAATTCAATAATGTCATGCCCTACTAACTCTCCCTAAGAATTGAAATAATTTTAAATGATATGTGTACTAGATAAAAATACCAGATCAGTGTTCTCTTTATTCCTTTGTTCAATAGCATGCAATCAATACCTGCACTAGCACTTATGATCAGTCTGAAGAGCCCAGGAATAAAACTGATGTTTAAGCAATTGGGAGATGGCTGCATTTATTATATTGTTATACAGTAATAGAATCAAAATAGTAGATTTCATCAAGCTACTTTTGTCTTATTTTCAGGCGTACCATTCATTTGCTCTGTTTGCTTCTGTTTGGCAATTAGTGAGAATAAAACACGTATGACAAAGGTTATTTCCTATACATAAAATTGCCTATAAATTCTTTTTCTTAAAATAAATATTTAATCATAACTCTTCATGCTAATGGCTAACAGAAATATCTGGAATATTTTTGGCAGACTCAAAACTAAAGAACACCAGGTCAGCAGAGAGAACAGAAAGTTGATACATGTCATATGTACTACTTTATCATTTACAAATTCATTTTTGTCTATGCAGAAAGGTAGGGTGTTCTTCTAAATCCATGTAATATTTTAATAGATAGTATAAGGAATTAGGAAGGACGTTTTCCACACTGTATTTGTAAGAGAAGTGGAAATCTTCTGTCAAAGAAAAATAGTTATGGTTTTATATGAATAATCCACCAAGTTATTATTTTATTAATAACCATTGTCCCTCCCAGAAATGGAAGCAAAACCCAACACCTTCTCTAATAACCATGCTTTACCAAGCTTAAATCTAAAATATTGTCAAATGTAGGTAAAATATATTTTATATCCATTAATATGGCTGTTATAAAAATGGAAAATAAGCATTGGTAAAGATGTAGGGAAATCGGAACCCTAGTGCACTGGTAGTGTAAATGTAAAAGGATGCATCCACTTTGGAAAATAATAGGGAAGTTCTTCAAAAAATTAAAAATAGAGTTACAATATAATTCAGCAATTCCAATTCTGGGCATATATTCAAAATAATTGAAATCAGGCGCTAAAGCCTTGTTGATAGCAGCATTATTCATAATAGCCAAAAGTTGGAAGCAACTCAAGTGCCCACTGACAGATGAGTAGATAAACAAAATGTGGTGTATACATATCATGGAATATTATTCAGGCTCAAAAAAGGAAGGAAATTCTGACAAATGCTACGACATAGATGAGGCTTGAAAACATTTATGCTAAGTGAAATTAACCAGTCACAAAAGCACAAATAATATATGATTCCACTTGTATGAGGTACCTAAAGTAGCCACATTCATCGAGACTGAAAGTAGAATAATGGTGGCCAGGGACTGGAGGGAGGAGGGATGGAGTGTTATTGTTTAATAAGTATAGAGTTTCAGGGGTGCCTGAGTGGCTCAGTCAGTTAAGTGTCCAAGTCTTGACTTTGGCTCAGGTCATGACCCCAGTGCCGTGGGATTGAGCCTTGTGTCAGTCGCGCCCTGAGGCTAGAGCCTGCTTGGGATTCTCTCTCTCTCCCTCTTTCTCTGTCCTTCCCCACTTTCACTGTCCTGTCTCTCTCTCTCTCTAAATAAATAAATAAGTGAACTTAAAAAAGGAAAAGAAATAAAGCAGTACTAAGTAACTTGAATAGTGTTTTAATTACTTGTATTTCTTAGTTTTCATTAGTGTAGGCAATTAAATAAGTTTCTCCAGCATAAGTCAATAAACAATTCTGTTACATTTAGTATTTTTAAACCAAAGGATGAGTTCATACTCCAAACCTTTAAAAAATTGTACAATAGTTATCATTGTCTTTAAGACCAAATGCCACCAGGATGTTTTTAATTTTTTTAATGTCTACTGTTTATATCATACTCATATTTTTTCAAGGCTCTCTCTGTGCTAAATTTGCAAGCATAATTCATCTCCAACACTCTCCCATTTTCTAATCGTGCTCCTTGTTTCTTTACAATATCCCACTACAGACCATGAGGACATTGATGTCATTTTGCCACACAGGCTGGCTCCTGTATCCAGATATCTATCTCTGTGTTCTAGATCTTTGCTTCTTTTTTCAAATTCTAATGTAAACCCAACTTTTCTGTGTCTCGTTTTCTTAAAACCATGTTTTAGTGAAAACTAGCTAATTTGTTTAAATCAAATGCTAATTAGTTTGTAAGACTCCATGGTACAATGTTGTCCATCTTTGGTAAAAACTAATCTAAGCCTTCTAGGGACAATTAATCTAAGGAAATTTATATTGTGTTTGGGATTTCAGGCACTAATTTTGGGCTTAAAGGAATATTTTTCTTTAGTCAGCTGGTTGTTAGTATCCCTTAATACTTTGCTACTCAATGTGTAGACCTCAGACTTTCAGGTCCCTCCCCTGACCTGATCAATAATAATCTGAATTTTGGGACACCAGCGTGGCTCAGTGGGTTAAGCATCTGACTTTGGCTCAGGTCATGATCTTGCAGCTGGTGAGTTCCAACCCCAAGTTGGACTCTGTTCTGGTAACTCAGAGTCTGGAGCCTACTTCAGATTCTGTGTCTCCCTCTCTCTCTCTGCCCCTTCCTGTCTTGTGCTCAGTCTGTCTTCCTCTCAATATAAATAAACATTTAAAAATTTCAAAAAAATAATCTGAATTTTAACAAGATTCCTAGGGATTTACGTGAACATTAAAATATTTGGTAAGCACACTTTAAGCCCCATCATATTACTACTTATATAATAATACTATATAAAAATACTAAGACCTAATATTTTGGGTGTTACTATGTGCAGGCACCATGATAAGTACATTGTATGTGTTATCTTACTTAACCCTCATGATACCTCTAGAAGGTCAGTACTGCTGTTATTGCAATCTTACAGATTGGGTGCAAAACCTGAGAACTTCCATAGTTTGCTTCAGTTCACAGAGCCATTACTTGGAAGAGTTGGAAATTAAACTCATCCCCACTGAACACCTAACCATGATAATTTGACCATCTTTTCTGCGTGCAGAAGGGCTTATGCCACTGGGCAAAACATGGAAGTGGTAAGAACATTACCCTGGGATCACTACACCTAGTAGCCGTGGTGGTTGCATCTTCAGGTGGAAATGGCCAAGAAGAGCATTTTATCCATCCATATCGGGTGAATAAGGCTCTAAAGCTCATAAATCTAACAAGAAATGATAAGCACACAGGATCTTCTCAGTTCTACTTTTCCCTTTTTCTCTAGGGTCACTTTAGCACCATTATTAGCCATGCAAAATCCATTTCTGGAGACTTGACCTTGCCCTGTTTCCACTTTCTATGTTACCATCTTGGGGGATTTAAAATCAAAGTTTCAGGTATTAAAGATTTCCAAGTATATCAGAAAGTAATTCTACTTGCCTTTTCAAAGAAGTAGTACTGGGAAAATGTTTGACTTGGATAGGAATAGCAGTTTCTTCAGACAAAGACTAACTGCGGAAGCATACAGAAGTGATGGTATGAAATGGAAAATAGAGAGGGACTCCAAAATTAGTTTATTTTTAATATGAAAATTCCTTTTTTTATATAAAATATAGGATTATTTAAATAATACAAAGATGCTAAAAACAGAAACTGAAACCACTCCCAATCTTGTCCTTACAATTTTACTTTCCAGAAACAACCATTGTTAAGCTAGATGATTAGTCCTTACAGGGCTACCTGTCTCCCTATCACATCTATAATTTTATAAAGTTTATTTATTTATTTTTGAAAGAGAGAGAGAGAGAGTACACAAGCAGGGGAGGGGCAGAGAGAGGAGAGAGAGAATCCCAAACAGGCTCTGCACTGCCAGCACAGAACCCGACGCAGGGCTCCAATTCATGAACCGCAAGATCATGATCCCAGTGAAAACCAAGAGTCAGACACAACTGACTGAGCCACCTAGGCGCCCCAATTAATATAATTTTAATTTTCAAAAATTTAGATTATACAAATCATGTTATTTTGTACCATGCACTCATCTACTACTAATAAATTATAAATTTATCTTACTGTCAGGATATTTAGATCTATGCCATTACTTTAGTGGCTGCAGGTAGTCAATTGTACAGAGCTATATTGTAAAAAAAAAAAACAAATTTTTATGGATAAATATTTTGTGTCATTTTATTTTGTCATTACTGTGTGACAGAAAGTATCCTGAATCCATATCACTGCATATTTACATGAAAATGTGAATATCTTTAAGGATAACTTACTTGGTATACATTTAAGGTATACTTCTACATTGCCAAATTGCTCCTTTTTACTTACATTTTTATAAGATTTTATTTAAATTCCAGTTAGTTAACATACAGTGTATTATCAGTTTCAGGTGTAGAATTCAGTGATTAAACACTTACATGCAACATCCAGTGCTCATCACAAGTGCCCCCCTTAATACCCATAACCTATTTTACCCAGCCCCCTACCCAACACTCCTCTGGTAACCATCAGTTTATACTCCATAGTCAAGAGTCTGTTTTCTCTCCCCACCCCTCCATGTTCATTTATTTTGTTTCTTAAACTCCACATATGAGTGAAATCATATGTATTTGTTTTTTTCTGACTTACGTTGCTTAGCATAAGACTCTCTACCTCCATCCATGTTGTCGCAAATGGCAAGATTTCATTCTTTTTTATGGCTGTGTAATATTTCATTTTATTGGGTATATATATATATAACCACAACTTTTTAAATGTTTATTTATTTTGAGAAAGAGACACAGAGTGCAAACACATGAGTAGGTGAGGGGCAGAGAGAGAGGGAGAGAGAATTCTAAGCAGGCTCCATGCTGTCAGCACAGAGCCTAGCATGGGGCACTCATAAACCATGGGATCATGACCTGAGCTGAAATCAAGAGTCAGACACTTAACCAACTGAGCCACTCAGACCCTTAGCCAACTAAGCCACCCAGGTTCCCCTATACCACATCTTCTTAATCCATTCATCAGTCAATGGATATTTGGGCTCTTTCCATAATTCGGCTATGGTTGATAATGCTGCTATAAACATCAGGGTGCATGAATGATTTCAAATTAGTATTTTTGTATCCTTTGGATAAATACCTATTAGTGCAATCGCTAGGTTGTGGGGTAGTTCTATTTTTAACTTTTGGAGGAAACACCACACTGTTTCCACAGTGGCTGCAACAGTTTGCATTTCCATGAACAGTTAGAGAGTTCCCCTTTCTCTGCATCCTCCCCAACATCTGTTGTTTACTGTGTTAATTTTAGCCATTCTGACTGGTGTGAGGAGGTGATATCTCATTGTAGTTTTGATTTGTATTTCCCCAATGGATGATGAATGATGTTGAGCATCTTTTCATGTGTCTGTTGACCATCTGTATGTCTTTAAAAAAATGTCTATGTCTTCTGCCCATTTCTTCACTGGATTATTTGTTTCTTGGGTGTTGTGTTTGATAAGTTCTTTATATATTTTGGATCCTAACCCTTTATCAGGCATGTCATTTGTAAATACCTTCTCCCATTCTGAAGGGTTCCTAATTACATTAGAAAATTTTTATTTCCTAATTTGCTCTTCATGAGCAGGGCAGCTCCCTCAGGGCTCTATTCCAGTCAAGCCCACCAACCTTTAAAACTCCAGGCTTTAAGCCCCATTGGTTGCAAGAACTCACAAAAATCAGGAGGAAGATGGCGGCGTAGGAGGACGCTGGGCTCACCATGCATCCTGCTGATCACTTAGATTCCACCTACACCTGCCTAAATAACCCAGAAAACCACCAGTGGATAAGCAGAACTGAGTCTCCGGAGCCAAGTGCAGATGAGAGACCCACGGAAGAAGGTAGGTAGGGCGGAGAGGTGGTGCGCGCTCCACGGACTGGCAGGAGGGAGCCAGGGTGGAGGGGCGGCCCGCCATCCAAGCAGAGACCCCGAGTCTGGCTCGCAAAAGCGGAGGGGCCAGACGAAGTGTGTTCCAACAGCAACCGCGACTTAGCATCTGGGAGGTCATAAGTTAACAGCTCTGCTCAGAAAGCGGGAAGGCTGGAGGACAAAGGGAGGGAGAGTTGCTGAGCCCCGGGGCGACAGAGCTCAGTTTGTTGGGGAACAAAGATGCTCACCAGCGCCATCTCCCTCGCCCATCCCCCAGCCAAAATCCCAAAGGGAACGAGTTCCTGCCAGGGAACTTGCTTGCTCCGCACAAACACCCAACGCTGTGCTTCTGTGGAGCCACCCCTCCGGCAGCGGGTCTGACTCCCTCCCGCTGACACAGGGCCCCTCCTGAAGTGGATCACCTAAGGAGAAACGAGCTAAGCCTGCCCCTCCTGCCCCTGTGCACCTTGCCTACCCACCCCAGCTAGGACGCCAGATCCCCAGCATCACAAGCCTGGCAGTGTGCAAGTAGCCCAGACAGGCCATGCCACCCCACAGTGAATCCTGCCCCTAGGAGAGGGGAAGAGAAGGCACACACCAGTCTGACTGCGGCCCCGACCACCAACTCCAGTTATACACCACAGCACAGGGGAAGTGCCCTGCAGGTCCGCACCACGCCAGGGACTATCCAAAATGACCAAACGGAAGAATTCCCCTCAAAAGAATGTCCAGGAAATAACAACAGCTAATGAACTGATCAAAAAGGATTTAAATAATATAACAGAAAGTGAATTTAGAAAAATAGTTCTAAAATTAATCGCTGGGCTTGAAGACAGTATAGCTGACAGCAGAGAATCTCTTGCTACAGAGATCAAGGGACTAAGGAACAGTCACGAGGAGCTGAAAAACGCTTTAAATGAAATGCATAACAAAATGGAAACCACCACGGCTCGGATTGAAGAGGCAGAGGAGAGAATAGGTGAACTAGAAGATAAAGTTATGGAAAAAGAGGAAGCTGAGAAAAAGAGAGATAAGAAAATCCAGGAGTATGAGGGGAAAATTAGAGAACTAAGTGATACACTAAAAAGAAATAATATACGCATCATTGGTATCCCAGAGGAGGAAGAGAGAGGGAAAGGTGCTGAAGGGGTACTTGAAGAAATAATAGCTGAGAACTTCCCTGAAGTGGGGAAGGAAAAAGGCATTGAAATCCAAGAGGCACAGAGAACTCCCTTCAGACGTAACTTGAATCGATCTTCTGCACGACATATCATAGTGAAACTGGCAAAATACAAGGATAAAGAGAAAATTCTGAAAGCAGCAAGGGGTAAACGTGCCCTCACATATAAAGGGAGACCTATAAGACTCGTGACTGATCTCTCTTTTGACACTTGGCAGGCCAGAAAGAATTGGCACGAGATTTTCAGGGTGCTAGACAGAAAAAATATGCAGCCGAGAATCCTTTATCCAGCAAGTCTGTCATTTAGAATAGAAGGAGAGATAAAGGTCTTCCCAAACAAACAAAAACTGAAGGAATTTGTCACCACTAAACCAGCCATACAAGAGATCCTAAGGGGGACCCTGTGAGACAAAGTACCAGAGACATCACTACAAGCATAAAACATACACACATCACAATGACTCTAAACCCATATCTTTCTATAATAACACTGAATGTGAATGGATTAAATGCGCCAACCAAAAGACATAGGGTATCAGAATGGATAAAAAAACAAGACCCATCTATTTGCTGTCTACAAGAGACTCATTTTAGACCTGAGGACACCTTTAGATTGAGAGTGAGGGGATGGAGAACTATTTATCATGCTACTGGAAGCCAAAAGAAAGCTGGAGTAGCCATACTTATATCAGACAAACTAGACTTTAAATTAAAGGCTGTAACAAGAGATGAAGGACATTATATAATAGTGACAGGGTCTATCCATCAGGAAGAGCTAACAATTATCAATGTCTATGCGCCGAATACCGGAGCGCCCAAATATATAAAACAATTACTCATAAACATAAGCAACCTTATTGAGAAGAATGTGGTAATTGCAGGGGACTTTAACACCCCACTTACAGAAATGGATAGATCATCTAGACACATGGTCAATAAAGAAACAAGGGCCCTGAATGAGACATTGGAGCAGATGGACTTGACAGATATATTTAGAACTCTGCATCCCAAAGCAACAGAATATACTTTCTTCTCAAGTGCACATGGAACATTCTCCAAGATAGATCATATACTGGGTCACAAAACAGCCCTTCATAAGTTTACAAGAATTGAAATCATACCATGCATACTTTCAGACCACAATGCTATGAAGCTTGAAATCAACCATAGAAAAAAGTCTGGAAAACCTCCAAAAGCATGGAGGTTAAAGAACACCCTACTAACGAATGAGTGGGTCAACCAGGCAATTAGAGAAGAAATTAAAAAATATATGGAAACAAACGAAAATGAAAATACAACAATCCAAACGCTTTGGGACGCAGCGAAGGCAGTCCTGAGAGGAAAATACATTGCAATCCAGGCCTATCTCAAGAAACAAGAAAAATCCCAAGTACAAAATCTAACAGCACACCTAAAGGAACTAGAAGCAGAACAGCAAAGGCAGCCTAAACCCAGCAGAAGAAGAGAAATAATAAAGATCAGAGCAGAAATAAACAATATAGAATCTAAAAAAACTGTAGAGCAGATCAATGAAACCAAGAGTTGGGTTTTTGAAAAAATAAACAAAATTGACAAACCTCTAGCCAGGCTTCTCAAAAAGAAAAGGGAGATGACCCAAATAGATAAAATCATGAATGAAAATGGAATTATTACAACCAATCCCTCAGAGATACAAACAATTATCAGGGAATACTATGAAAAATTATATGCCAACAAATTGGACAACCTGGAAGAAATGGACAAATTCCTGAACACCCACACTCTTCCAAAACTCAATCAGGAGGAAATAGAAAGCTTGAACAGACCCATAACCAGTGAAGAAATTGAATCGGTTATCAAAAATCTCCCAACAAATAAGAGTCCAGGACCAGATGGCTTCCTAGGGGAGTTCTACCAGATGTTTAAAGCAGAGATAATACCTATCCTTCTCAAGCTATTCCAAGAAATAGAAAGGGAAGGAAAACTTCCAGACTCATTCTATGAAGCCAGTATTACTTTGATTCCTAAACCAGACAGAGACCCAGTAAAAAAAGAGAACTACAGGCCAATATCCCTGATGAATATGGATGCCAAAATTCTCAATAAGATACTAGCAAATCACATTCAACAGCATAGAAAAAGAATTATTCACCATGATCAAGTGGGATTCATTCCTGGGATGCAGGACTGGTTCAACATTCGCAAATCAATCAACGTGATACATCACATTAACAAAAAAAAAAGAGAAAAACCATATGATCCTGTCAATCGATGCAGAAAAGGCCTTTGACAAAATCCAGCACCCTTTCTTAATAAAAACCCTTGAGAAAGTCGGGATAGAAGGAACATACTTAAAGATCATAAAAGCCATTTATGAAAAGCCCACAGCTAACATCATCCTCAACGGGGAAAAACTGAGAGCTTTTTCCCTGAGATCAGGAACACGACAGGGATGCCCACTCTCACCGCTGTTGTTTAACATAGTGCTGGAAGTTCTAGCATCAGCAATCAGACAACAAAAGGAAATCAAAGGCATCAAAATTGGCAAAGATGAAGTCAAGCTTTCGCTTTTTGCAGATGACATGATATTATACATGGAAAATCCGATAGACTCCACCAAAAGTCTGCTAGAACTGATACATGAATTCAGCAAAGTTGCAGGATACAAAATCAATGTACAGAAATCAGTTGCATTCTTATACACTAACAACGAAGCAACAGAAAGACAAATAAAGAAACTGATCCCATTCACAATTGCACCAAGAAGCATAAAATACCTAGGAATAAATCTAACCAAAGATGTAAAGGATCTGTATGCTGAAAACTATAGAAAGCTTATGAAGGTAATTGAAGAAGATTTAAAGAAATGGAAAGACATTCCCTGCTCATGGATTGGAAGAATAAATATTGTCAAAATGTCAATACTACCCAAAGCTATCTACACATTCAATGCAATCCCAATCAAAATTGCACCAGCATTCTTCTCGAAACTAGAACAAGCAATCCTAAAATTCATATGGAACCACAAAAGGCCCCGAATAGCCAAAGTAATTTTGAAGAAGAAGACCAAAGCAGGAGGCATCACAATCCCACACTTTAGCCTCTACTACAAAGCTGTCATCATCAAGACAGCATGGTATTGGCACAAAAACAGACACAGAGACCAATGGAATAGAATAGAAACCCCAGAACTAGACCCACAAACGTATGGCCAACTCATCTTTGACAAAGCAGGAAAGAACATCCAATGGAAAAAAGACAGTCTCTTTAACAAATGGTGCTGGGAGAACTGGACAGCAACATGCAGAAGGTTGAAACTAGACCACTTTCTCACACCATTCACAAAAATAAACTCAAAATGGATCAAGGACCTGAATGTGAGAGAGACAGGAAACCATCAAAACCTTAGAGGAGAAAGCAGGAAAAGACCTCTCTGACCTCAGCCGTAGCAATCTCTTACTCGACACATCCCCAAAGGCAAGGGAATTAAAAGCAAAAGTAAATTACTGGGACCTTATGAAGATAAAAAGCTTCTGCACAGCAAAGGAAACAACCAACAAAACTAAAAGGCAACCAACGGAATGGGAAAAGATATTTGCAAATGACATATCGGACAAAGGGCTAGTATCCAAAATCTATAAAGAGCTCACCAAACTCCACACCCGAAAAGCAAATAACCCAGTGAAGAAATGGGCAGAAAACATGAATAGACACTTCTCTAAAGAAGACATCCGGATGGCCAACAGGCACATGAAAAGATGTTCAGCGTCGCTCCTTATCAGGGAAATACAAATCAAAACCACACTCAGGTATCACCTCACGCCAGTCCGAGTGGCCAAAATGAACAAATCAGGAGACTATAGATGCTGGAGAGGATGTGGAGAAACGGGAACCCTCTTGCACTGTTGGTGGGAATGCAAATTGGTGCAGCCGCTCTGGAAAGCAGTGTGGAGGTTCCTCAGAAAATTAAAAATAGACCTACCCTATGACCCAGCAATAGCACTGCTAGGAATTTATCCAAGGGACACAGGAGTACTGATGCATAGGGGCACTTGTACCCCAATGTTCATAGCAGCACTCTCAACAATAGCCAAATTATGGAAAGAGCCTAAATGTCCATCAACTGATGAATGGATAAAGAAATTGTGGTTTATATACACTATGGAATACTACGTGGCAATGAGAAAAAATGAAATATGGCCTTTTGTAGCAACGTGGATGGAACTGGAGAGTGTGATGCTAAGTGAAATAAGCCATACAGAGAAAGACAGATACCATATGGTTTCAGTCTTATGTGGATCCTGAGAAACTTAACAGGAACCCATGGGGGAGGGGAAGGAAAAAAAGAAAAGAGGTTAGAGTGGGAGAGAGCCAAAGCATAAGAGACTGTTGAGAACTGAGAACAAACTAAGGGTTGATGGGGGGTGGGAGGGAGGAGAGGGTGGGTGATGGGTATTGAGGAGGGCACCTTTTGGGATGAGCACTGGGTGTTGTATGGAAACCAAATAGACAATAAATTTGATACATAAATAAAAAAAAGAAAGAAAGAAGACACCCAAGATGTACATGTGAAGATAGGGAGGATGGCAGAGTAGAGAATGCAGAGCAGTTACTCCATGGGGCTCTCTGTGTTAGGAAAGGTCAGCTTCAGGAAAAAAAAAATGACAACGGGAACAATTCCCACCAGAAACAACACTTAAGACCTGTCGACTGCCTACTCCTCCCCCAGGAGACCAACAGAATAATCTGTGATCAAGCAAGCAAAGTTTACTTAAGTTATTTCAGAAAGAATGAACAATATCTTGACATTTTTAATAGTATCTCAGAAGAGGGAAATCACATAAAGATATTCATAGGGTTTTAGGTTTTGTCTCAGTGGTTTAATTCAGGTCTAATAAAGCTTTTGTTTGATAAGTTAGCTGTTTGCTCAGGTGAGGAAATTATTTGCCTAAATAAATGGATCTTCAGGAATTTCCTGAAGTTATTTATTATTTTACAGCATTGTTGTCTTGGGTAAGAATTTCCTGGAAGGAATGTTTACATCAAGTTGACACAGGTGATCTCATTTCCAAATCCTGATAATTTAATGCTCAGGATGCAATGAGTCTCAATGCTAAGATTTCTAAAAATAAATTACATGGGAAATAAGTCTTTCTGTCTTCTAGCTCATTGTCAGTCCTCACCTCATAGCCATCCTAATCCTCTACACGATTCTTGTTAATTGCTATGGAATAACTTCAGAGACCTGCCAGCACCCCAGAATATTATGCGTTACATGTGATGATGTCCACATTTATAATTAGACAGGCTTACAAGACAAACAATTGGTTAAGGCGTGGCTAAAACTCCTTGAAATGAATGTGTGATCAGCCCATTACCCACCAAGCTTAAAAAGATGAAATAAATGTCTCCTCTGTTTCGAAAGGATGAACAGATATAAGAGAACAGAAGCACTTTACCATCTAAAATCTGGAGGAGATGGACGTTCAAAGTAGAAGCAAAAGATGGAAACAGAACAAATGAGACCAGGGTTCACTATTTTGGTGTAGCTATTGCAGGCCACTTTAGTTCTGTTTGCAATGAATGTGAAGAATTAACTAGGTAGATGAATAATCTAATTATTATAAAATGCAGGTTTAATCACTGTTAAACATTCAAAAATAAAATAAATCTTGAGCTTGTCCCTTTTAACTTGTTTAGAAAGTTTTATTTTATCCATTTATTTTTTAATGTTTATTTATTTTTGAGAGAGAGAGACAGACAGACAGACAGACAGACAGAAAGATGGAGACACAGAATCTGAAGCAGGCTCCAGGCTCTGAGCTGTCAGCACAGAGTCCTACACAGGGCTTGAACCCATAAGCTGCAAGATCATGATCAGAGAAAGTATTTGAAAATACTGAGTCAGTTTTACCTAACTGTTCACTGGCCAAGTGAATCGAAATACAATATAACCTACTGACACATTTTTAGGATATAGAGACAAGTAATTTTAGTGTATATGATCCAAATCTGGATCCAGATACAAAATATTTACCACCATATATAACATTTACTGTAATCTCCTGCCTGACCTTTTTTATATGTAAAAAGACACTAAGAATTCTCTGTATGAAGTCAGAGCCATTAGGTGTTAATACCATGTAACTTAATTTGTGAAAAGTACAAAATAAATATGCTGTTTGGGTGTCACTTCTTTTCAGCATATGTTTTATCCTCCTAGAATTCCTTGTCTGACAACAGGTGGCCTCCTAAGAATACAGAATGACAGTTTCTCAGTAACTAATCTGTAAACATTTCTTCCTGGAGGACTAGCAATGAAAGTAAACAAGTCACAGGTTTCACATTACCAGATTTGAAGAATAACAGCCAAAATTTAACTATTATATCTAAAGCGATCTTAAGTACTGTTTTATTATGCATAATTAAGGCAGGAGAATGCCTATATTTTCAAGTATTTACAGATAAATATGTAAACATGGTCATTCTGTTTTGTTAATTACAGTTATTAAATGCTATGTATATACACTAATGATTTTGAGATACTGAACATAAATTATTTCTTCCGATCATAGGTATACCCCTCTGGTGCATTAAATTCATATGGAAATTTTTCTGGCACATGAAAAGGATAGGGAAGATGAATATTCTCATTTACTATAGCGATGATTGATGTTGACATTGACCTCCACTATTTCGTGCCCTTTAAAAAACTATGACTAGAATGAGCACGATTATCATTATAATTTTTAACTTTCAAAATGAGAACTCCACTGCCCAGCATTTTTTTGAAAATTAAAGCAAGAATTCATTCTACTTTTTATTAAAAAGAACATGTGAGCTCTATTAACAATTATTAGAGTACTCTCTTCCCATAATCATTAATCTCCTTCCATTTTATATTCTTGAATAGAATACAATTATGTACTCAATAGTCCTTATATAATATCCTGATTTACAAATAATTACAGTATACAAAGAGGTGATTTATTTGTTTTCGAAAACTGAGCTGATATGAAGAGATACAGTTTCACTGTTTCATTACCAGGACCTAAAAACGATATCAACATATATTTTCAACAGATCATTTCTTGCATTTTTTTTCTGCTGCATTCTTTGATCAAATTTAGGATTTTTAATAGGAGGCAAAAACAAGTCTTCATGTTTGGGAATATTGACTGAAGTAAACAAAGAACAAGATGTGCCCCAAAATGCTCACTTTCTAAAGCATCCTGAAAGGCTAGCACTTTCCACCTCCAGGCTACAGAAAGAAAGGCTGCAAAACACAGAAGGAAGAATGCCTGGAGAAACTTCATTGCAAAGATTACTCAAGGATTGTCTTCTTTTCCCCACCCTTCTGCTCAGAAAAGGGAGCAGCTTCTGTCTTTATCAATCACGTTGGGTCATGCTCAAGAGAACCCCTTGGAGAACTTAAAAGTTGGGTGTCCACAACAACTGGTATCTTCCTCATATGTAAATAATTGCTAATGGTCAAAGCCTGGCTGGAGCTGTCTCTGTAAGAAGAGAAATGAGAAATCTGCAATGGGAACAAGCCATTCTTTTACCAGTGACAGGGCAGAGGTGCTTCGAGGAGCCAACTATGGCACCTGAAGAACTGAGTTAGAATTCAGTTACCTTGAAAGGAACCCCATGTACAAGGCCTAACCGCATGGCCAAAGTCCATTCAACCAAGAGCATCTTTTGACAACAGAAGCCAAGAGCTGAAGAAGTCATAAGCAGCCAGCTGGAGAAAGGTGTCACCTGAAGAGCAACTCAGCTTTGGGAGGTTACAAATGAGTGGGACTTCTTAGTAGTCACAGAATCACCCCATGAGAAAGGTAGCATTTGGGCATCTCCCGGAAAGAACTCCAGAGACAAATTTATTTTATTTTATTTTATTTTATTTTATTTTATTTTATTTTATTTTATTTTATTTTATTTTATTTTATTTTATTTTTTATGAAATTTATTGTCAGATTGGTTCCGTACAACACCCAGTGCTCATCCCAACAGGTGCACTCCTCAATGCTCATCACCAACCCTCCCCTCCCTCCCACCCCCAATCAACCCTCAGTTTGTTCTCAGTATTTAAGAATCTCTTATGGTTTGCCTCCTTCCCTCTCTGTAACTTTTTCCCCCCTTCCCCTCCCCACTGGTCTTCTGTTGAGTTTCCCAGAATCCACATATAAGTGAAAACATATGGGAGGAGCCAAGATGGCAGAACAGCATGGAAGCTTTTTGTGTGTCTCACATCCATGAAATACAGCCAGACCAACACTAAACCATCCTGCACACCTAGAAAACTGACTGGAGGATTAACACAACAATCTGCACAACATGAACCACAGAATTCAGCAGGTACGGAAGCGCGGAGAGGTGAACTTGGGGAGGGAGAAGCTGTGGTGGGGAAGGAGCCGCTTTTGGGGGCGTAGAGAGGATGGAGATGAAGGGGGAGGATATGGGAAAATCACCCATCCCCAAAAGCAGCTGGAGACAAAGTGGAAAATTGGAAACAGCCGCAGCAACTAAACTATAAAGGGAGAAAGAAGAAAGGAGAGGGTTTAAATTCCACTAAGACTGTAAATAAGGGGAGCGCAAAGGCTGCAACTCCGCAGCTCCATACCTGGCGGTGCTCTGGCGGGAAGGGCGAATCCCCAGGAACAGAGTGGGGTCCGGGAGGTCCTCGGGCCACACGGGGAAAAGCAGTTCCACTGCTGGGAAAGACACTTGGTAGAGACTGTTGAAGCCACCTGGTCCCAGCAGACCCCAGAGAACAGCCACATTCGCTGGTGCTGGAACAAGGTCGTTAAGGGTGAAGCCTCATGCCAGATGTATGTTGAGATTTTCCATAATCCCTGAAACCTTGCTGCTACACTATGTCGCGAACTTTTTCTGGGGCGGGCTGGCGCCTGGCCGCAGTCTCTGGGCACCAGCAGCAGCAGGGTCCAGCAAGCGTTCCTGGGTGCAGCCGACATTTGGCCATTGCTCTTTCGGCCATTGCTCAGTGAGACCCTCCCGCAAAGGGGCGGAACGGGTCAAAGCCGCACTCCTTCAGAAGTAAGGGGCCAGGGAAACAGCCGCATCTGAGACAAAACTTGGGAGAGAAGTACTGCCTGGGTCCCGGTCACAGAGTGAAAAAGCGGGGAGTGGACAAAAGCTGAAGACAGAGGACGGGTGCGCAATTGCCGATTGGAGAGAAAAGTTCCTATACTAGAGGTTGAGGATCTGGATGACTCCATTTTCACCCCTCCCACGCATGCGCTTATGCATCTATGAGCCCTGCAACAATCCACCCCAGTAGGCTAGCAGCGCCATCTAGTGGAGAACGGAGCTGTTACACTGAGCCCCGCCCAACTGGGCCAACCTCCCTCTTCAAGAACACAAGTCTCACCAGATGCTTAGTTTATGAACTATAAAGTGCTTCATAGTCTGATTTCAAGGGAAAAACTAAGTAATTTCAGACCTATCTCAATCTGTTAGCAGGACCATCTATTCAATTCTCTTCATTTTTTCTCTTTTTCACTTCTTTTCTTTTTCTTGAATACAGAAAGAGAAAAACTTCATTTTTATTCTCAATTT